>NW_022171342.1:0-47128 GCF_008802855.1 Photinus pyralis | reverse complement strand
GACCTTTACGAACGAAGTTCTGGTCGGACATGGCTACGACTACAGCTGCCTCTCGCATCTATAGGTTTATCTAACGTGTGGGATGGCTTGAGGGACGATGAGGAGTTAGACGACTCTAGTCAGGGAGGTAGTACAAAGAACCCGAATTTGAGGCCGATATACGCGTACACATGGTCTACCCTCCTATCGTAATCCATAATCCACAGTTACATAGTATAGCAACGGCTGTTCAATAATTGTTCTGACCAGATCGGCTGTGTTTGGCAGTCAAAAAAGAACGTAGGTTTGGTGTAACATTGCAAAAACTGTTAAAGCTTTTGACTTGTTGCATACTTTTAGAGTTTATGGATTTTTACTCTTTAATGTCACACCATACGAACTTCTCCATTGCCTTATCCTCATGATAGAAAGAGAAAACCACGTTGGCTACTGCAGCACCTATCCACCTGTTCAAGGGCCCCCCGGCATGAGCTCTTTTTCAGTGTTTGGAAACTTTCCAATTATGACGATGACGAGATCGTCCGCGTATACCTGTGTATATGCTCCGTCCTCGTTCAGAGCGCGGAGGAGCCAGGTGATTAACTAAAAAATGAATATTTAATTGGAAAGAGAGAGAAGTTTGAGATTGACTACAGAAGGATTTCCTTTCATCAGGATAAAATACTCCAAATGAAAATGTACTCCTGCTCTTATATTAACATAAAAAACGTGTTGAACCTTAGATGACTAGTTTAATTACTTAATTCTTGCTTCATGTAGTACTCCTCAAGATTACAAAAAATGGCAATTAATTCTCAACGGTAACATAACGTATAATAGAAAAAGAAAACCAATTATTGCCGTACTGTCACAATGAGCTCATTTACATTAATTCCTATGAAATTTCGAGTAAATTGCCGTACTACAATCACCTGCCCAAAGCGGAGATACAGCATTATTTGTGTAAATTGCTCTACATGACAATCCACTTTGCGTTAATATACTCTTTACGTTTTTATAAAATGCGAAATTAATAAAATGCTTGCTTACTTCATTTTCGAAAAATTCTAATTAAAATCAAGTGTAACGTAAACGTACCATGATTACCAACGTTTATTAACTGTCTTGTTTAATTTGCGTAGAGGAATTTCATTAAAACAAAGAGAGTACGTCAATTTGAATTTTTTTTCAAAAACGATATGGAAAATTGTATATAACCGCAGGGAAATAATGAACACGGATTAATCCATTAATTTTCAATTATCCCACAAATAATATGCAAATTAATGCCATGTTGAAATTAATCACCTATTTACCACATTCAAATTGAAATCGAAACTGTAGGTATCTCGTTTTTCATGAAAATACGTAAAAAAATCATTCCATTGCAATGCTTGAATTTTTTGATTGCATTATAGTTACAATACAACGATATAACTATTATAAGGTACACAGCTTGCTAACCGTTTGTGGAAGGTGCAATTCTGTAAGCATGGACGGTCAGATTTTAGCAATGTGCCCCATTTCGTATGCTGGAGACGCAAATCTTAACATTATGCTAATGACCGAATTACATTAACTACCTGCCTGATCACAAATTCCTTTTATCCATAATAAATTGCTTTAGCTCGTCTCATTTTTAGTGGCGTCGTTTAATGAAAATAAGTTGAAATGTGGTAATTTAGCTTTATGTATCTACCGTTGAGTGTAGGTTACGTACACCAACTCTATAACGCACATTTTCGAATCCCTCACGTTTTTTTCCTAAACCCTTGCAATTTCACATCATTAACTACCATTACATAATTCTTAACTAAGCGTGTGGAAAGATTTCCGATTTCATAGACTGTGTATTCGGTTTTTTATTACTAGATATAGTATTCGCAACCCTTTTACGGTACAGTTAACTACTTTATGTGAAGGTTCTTATACAATTTCAGGGGTTCAGGATTTTATTTTCTATTTGGAACGAAAGATAACAATCACGTTCCACGGAATGCACAATATTTCTATATTTACAAGATGCACGTTGAATACACTCATCACTTTTTATAACGCTGACGTCGTAGACTAGTCAAAGCCGCAATAGTCCACTACAAAAAGGTCTACGATGGTGGCACATCAAAACAAGGATTTGAAAACAAAGGAAACCTCGTTTATATGTTACTTTCAGTTGTAATTTGTGTAGCCGCACTTGCCTCTATTCTTCCATCCTCTAACCGATATTTACAAGAATAACTGTTCCCTTTGGCGTTTTCGTATCAAGTATATCGTCTATCACGAGACTTGGACTTACAGAATCAGACAAATGCATATATGAAATGCACAAGGGTTTCGCCAGATTTAAAAGATTCTCAGAATGGAAAGCTATCCCCAATTATCTCGCTTTTCATCGTATCGCTACTTAATTCGGATTGGTGCAATATAACAATTTTAAGGGACAACGAAGGGTTTAATTTTCTCGTATTTTTTGGATTGACAGACACCTTTTTGGTAATTCTTAATTGGGGTTTCTTTTATTTGAGCTCTGACGACCAACGACCAATTAATTTTTTGTTAACTGCAATGAATTCTCTTCGACACCGACGATTTACATCCTTTTGATTACTTGACCCTTTTAGTTCTTTTAATACTTTTGAACCTTTTGAACCTTTTACCCTTTTGGTAGTTTTGATCGTTTTGAACCTTTTGATCGTTTTGATTCTTTTGATCTATTTGACCCTTTGGACATATTTGACCCTTTTGACTCTTTTGGTCCTTTTGACCCTTTTGATCCTGTTGATTCTTTTAATCCTTTTCACCCTTTTGATCCTTGAAATGTGCATGGTAATGGCGATTAAGAGGAAGAGAAAAGAATTGCAGATATCGCGTATACTTTGCACCCATTTATGTTTTCCATTTTAGGTACCACACAAATCCAAAATTTTCGGCGATTAATGGAATCTATAGAGTATCTTGTAATTTAAGTATACACACAAATTAGGGATGTAACTATAACGGGAGCATGCTTTGCAGTTTATATTTTTCAAATTTTATATATGGGGAGGATGCTTATGTACCACTTCATTGGGATGGTAGGCGCGAGTCAGTTTCTTAGCGATAAACATACGCGTTAGAACACGTTGTGTTTACCGAGATAGCAGTGATGCCGTGAGCTTGTCACGGATTTTCTTGTCGGCGAGCGGATCAACAGTTAGTGTTGCCTTTAAAATGAAGGTACACATAAATATGTCATAAACCGTAACATATTCGTATTGTTTCAGTAAACTTACTTGCTGTTTACAATACGTAATGTGTTACGTTAATTTATAGGAAGAAGTGTAGTGTAAGGGACATCTATCTGAAAAAAGACTATACTTCACACAGTAAATTGTGATTTGTAAACATAGCCTATTAATAATATGGCGCCACAATATGGATACGGATAATGTGTCTAATAAATCTATTATTATTATTATTTTTACGAATCGCTAAAGAAAGTGTTTGCGAACGCAAAGGAAGCGTCGTTGGTGGGTTAGACCTATTAATCAAAATAGAGAGAAAAAAGAAGGATTTCGCGGCATCTGGGGTAGCGTCGAGTTTTTTAACGGATGCCCGCGCCCTGGCGAGACGTGTTGTGGGACAAAGACATTATTTGAATATGCGAACAGTAGAACTACTTTTATTCGAGGTGTGTACCTACAAAATTTCATTTTTCTCCAACCACCTGAATAAGACGCTATTTTGTTATACTTTTTGGTACAAAAAATGGGCGATTTGGGGAGTCATCAGTATCACCATGGTAACTGTCCAAAAAGTAGGTACTTTTCAGACTAGTCCGAAAAGTAATTTGACTTTGAAGACGAATGTTAACCAATCAAAACATTACAAATAGTTGTCATTGACCTGTCATTCGGAACATGACTTTAGATGTCATTTTAACAAAAACCGTAAACATGTCTATTTTTATATTAATCAGCACTTACACACCAACTTTCAACAAGATCGAAGTAAATGTCAACTTCCTATAGGAAGCGCTGTGAAGACTTGTTTAGACGTGCAAGATTTTATTGCAGGAATGACTTGCCGGAAAGTTTTCGACTTGCTGGGCTGAGCTCTTCTATCACCGTTTACATTATGAGAGTTATTGGGAAGTGCTCTCCGACACAAATTTGTAATAGTTTTACTATCCCGTGTAAATTACGCTTTAGTGCGTGAAAGAAATAACTACCTACAAAATGTCGTTTTACATTAAAACATTTACAGATTTACAAATGCAATTGAAAATTACAGCTTCGGTAACATATGTTCGCAGTTAACATGTAGGAGTAGCAGTTCAAATTAAACTTTTTGAATCAAAGTGAGCATTCCTTCAAACATGAAAAACTAAGACTTCACAGTACATACGAAAAGTAACTTAGCAATTCGATTCATGTACGATTAACTAATATGGGCACGGTGCTTATATCCACATGCTTTGATTGTGAAGAAAATATGTTTCTCGGTAAACAGTTTCGCACCTTCAAGTAAGAGTAAAGGTCGATTCTCACTTTCGTGCAAGGCACGTACTCGGCACAGGCAAGGCACCGACTCTGCAAAATATCTATATTATTGAATCTTATGAATTTTTTGGGGTGTAATTCACACTATGCGAGCAACGACTCGGCAACCTACGGCCTTTGCACGCAGCGTTCTTCCGAAACAATATTTGCCGGGCATGTACCGTGCACGTTCCGACAAGTGTGAATACAATCTGTGCAGGTCACCGACTTTAGTTCAGTTTTCATAGTACAAGAAAGGTTGAAGGGTCAGCAAAGGAACACTTTTTCAGCGGAACAAGATGAGATGCTGGTTGAATGTGTCCAAGAAAATGATGTCGGTCATAAAAGATACTTCTTATGCATTTTATGTACACAAAAACGTATTTTTCTTTTTCTGCTATATGTACTTTCTTGTTCTTCATCATCTAATATTAGACCTATTTTAATTAACGTGGAAGTTTCGAACATTTCCACAGTTGAAACTCACATAGAAACTGCTTACCTGCGGCAAGCGTGTCGCAGTGTGAATTGAGGTCGATTCTCACTTTCGTGCAAGGCACGTACTCGGCACAGGCAAGGCATCGACTCAGCAAAATATCTATATTATTGAATCTTATGAATTTTTTGGGGTGTAATTCACACTATGCGAGCAACGACTCGGCAAGCTACGGCCTTTGCACGCGGTGTTCTTCTGAAACAATATTTGCTGGGCATGTACCGTGCACGTTCCGACAAGTGTGAATACAATCTGTGCAGGTCACCGACTTTAGTTCAGTTTTCATAGTACAAGAAAGGTTGAAGGGTCAGCAAAGGAACACTTTTTCAGCGGAACAAGATGAGATGCTGATTGAATGTGTCCGAAAGAATGATTTCGGTCATAAAAGATACTTCTTATGCATTTTATATACACAAAAACGTATTTTTATTTTCCTGCAATATGTACTTTCTTGTTCTTAATCATCTAATATTAGACCTATTTTAATTAACGTGGAAGTTTCGAACATTTCCACAGTTGAAACTCACGTAGAAACTGCTTACCTGCGGCAAGCGTGTCGCAGTGTGAATTGAACTCAAAAAACTTTGCCCGTGCCGAGTATGTGCCGTGCCGTTGCCGGGCCGGTTCTTTGCACGAAAGTGAGAATCGGCCTTTGAACTCAAAAAACTTTGCCCGTGCCGAGTATGTGCCGTGCCGTTGCCGGGCCGGTTCTTTGCACGAAAGTGAGAATCGGCCTTAAAGGTCGATTCTCACTTTCGTGCAAGGCACGTACTCGGCACAGGCAAGGCACCGACTCGGCAAAATATCTATATTATTGAATCTTATGAATTTTTTGGGGTGTAATTCAAACTATGCGAGCAAAGACTCGGCAAGCTACGGCCTTTGCACGCGGCATTCTTCCGAAACAATATTTGCCGGGCATGTACCGTGCACGTTCCGACAAGTGTGAATACAATCTGTGCAGGTCACCGACTTTAGTTCAGTTTTCATAGTACAAGAAAGGTTGAAGGGTCAGCAAAGGAACACTTTTTCAGCGGAACAAGATGAGATGCTGATTGAATGTGTCCAGGAAAATGATTTCGGTCATAAAAGATACTTCTTATGCATTTTATGTACACAAAAACGTATTTTTCTTTTTCTGCAATATGTACTTTCTTGTTCTTCATCATCTAATATTAGACCAATTTTAATTAACGTGGAAGTTTCGAACATTTTCACAGCAGAAACTCACGTAGAAACTGCTTACCTGCGGCAAGCTTGTCGCAGTGTGAATTGAACTCAAAAAACTTTGCCCGTGCCGAGTATGTGCCGTGCAGTTGCCGAGCCGGTTCTTTGCACGAAAGTGAGAATCGGCCTTAAGGAGATGTTCAGCATCCTAGACCTAATTCAACAACAAAAAACGGATTGCGCATGCGCACAAGAATTTTTTTGGTTCGTGTTTAGTTTTACTTTTATTCCAGGTGCCTACATTCAACATTTCATGTAATTCGGTTCATAACTAACGGAGATATCAAAAGGGCCTTCCTTATTTTTTGCCGACATTTCCAATTCACTAACCTCGATCTACAAATTTGATAAAGAATCCATTTGCAAAATTTCATCGTAATCGGTGCATCCGGTCTCTTCTAAATCGATGGACATGAAGCCATCGAGCGAGCGAGCGTTCGAGCGATGGACGATTAGGAGAAAGCGTAACCGTTTCGTTTAAAACTCGACGCTAAAAATGCATGATGAAGAGTGGTCCTTTTCATATGCTAGAATGAAACGTCATTTGTATGAAACATGGATGTCCCCTTAGATTAATTAAAAATTCCACATATACGTTTTCCATTTTGTAAATACCTTATCAATACCTTAAAGAAGGTAGTCGGTAAATTAAATACCTACTATGAAAACCACAGACCGTCAATGTAAACAAAAACAAATGCTTTTTACCCAAAATCGTCCTGAAACCTTCATTTTCATGCCTACTTTCTGTGAGGAAATTTGAGTTTCCATGACAGAGGCAGAGCAGACTACGTTTCCTGCCGCTTGTCACTTTACTGGCCGTACCTGTCACTTTACCGGCCGCATCGTCACTTTACCGGTCGCATTTTTGACATTTCTAATGTCTAAAATGGCCCCTGTCATCACTGAGAGATTGACATTAACCAAAAGTGTTATATACAAATTTAAATGTTATATTAAAATACGATTACTTGACTCGGAAATTAAAGTACTCGGACCCAAAGCGCCTCGCATTTCAATATTTTCTCGCCAGTAATGTGTCATTTTCCTGTCTTTTATGTAATTGCGGCAACCCACCAGTGCAACCAACATTAATTATTTATTTTTACTAACAACTTACCGTAAAGATATTGTGAATACCCGCAAGACTTACATATCACTTATATTTAAAATTACGTTCATTATAAACACTCAGTGGCGGATTTACATATAGGCACACTAGGCACGTGCCTAGGGGCGGCAGCTTTAGGGGGCGGCATTTTTTGCACTATACCTACTTATTTTAGGTAACATTTTAAGTTTTAAAATAAGTCCCCTAACAAATTATAAATGACAAAAATGTTTAATTAAAATTATTGGAATTGGTAGATAGTTCTTTTCATACTTATTACTTTTAAAAATTTCATCTTATAATTTGATTTTTATTTTAAAATTTATTGCAATTTATAAAGATTATTTTGCGGCGCATATCTTTCGGTGTGTCTAGGGGCGCAAAAAGTTTAAATCCGCCACTGTAAACACTTCCGTATGTTTCTATACAATTCATCTTTGCTAAATTCAAGTTTTATGTATTTCTTACGTATACGTTCATTGTAAACAAGCACTTACCATATTTTTTTTTTTTTTTTATTTAAGCTTTTCAAGGCTTGTAGGAGCCTTATATCAGCTATCCTTTATTAAAGATAAACTACATATACATAGAATAATATTTACATATTATTTCCTTAGAAGATATATAACTAAATTGGTCGACCGATCGCATCTAAGAATTTAACAATGTGTTCACAAGCAGTAGAGTTGGGATAAAACAATAGGTAGTCTACGTGTAGCGGTAATAACGTCTTTCCTCTGCAACTATTCTTAATTAAATTTAATCTTTGATCGTTGTAAATATCACATTGCCATAAAACATGATTTAGGTCCTCATTATAATCACCGCACGCAGCACATATTGGATCATCTACGATATTGACCCTGAGCAATGAGGTAGCGAGATTGTAGTGATCCGCTCTGCATCTAATTATTGATACTGTAATATTACGATTTACTCTAGATTTGTGGAACCAAGTTTTAGGCGAGTCATTGTAAAAAATTTTGAAATATTTGGAACCTTTATAGATGGATTGTTCTAAGCAGTAATCATTAGTATTAATATATGAAGTTTTTTTAATTTTCTGCGAAAAATCGGTGAAAGGAATTATAAAGTTAGGAGTAGGGGTTTTACTTGTGTAAGATTTTGCTAATTCATCGACAGCCTCATTTCCCAATATGCCAATATGAGATGGACACCATACGAAGACTATATTCTTGCTTGGATCTTTTGCCATAATTTTGTTATATTCGTATTTTATTTTGAGAATATAAAAATTTAAATTTATACTAACTTTGGCTGATCCTAGACATTGGAGCGCACTTAGAGAGTCAGATACTATCGCGAAATTGGCAACTTGACTATTTCTAACTGATTCTAAAGCTTTTCCAATGGCAAAACATTCTGCAGTAAAAATTGACGTATCTTTTGGTAGGGCTTGACCAGATTTCTTATTTGTATTGACATAAAAGCAAGCAGAACCTACATGACTGCTTTGGTCATTTGTTTTACTGCCATCTGTGAACACTACGTGGGAGTTGTTTTCCCTGAGAAACGCATTTAAGATTGTATTTGGATCTTTAGCTATTTTCATGTGCTTGCCTAGGTCGTAATTAACATTTAGGCTTGTTTTAAGGACATTGTAATCAAAACAATAAATGTTATAGTTCTTGTGCGCTTTTATATTAAGATCAGTAACATCCAGTATGCACTGTTTTAAGAGATTAGGTTTCTCATTTAATTTAATTGTGTTTCTATTGCCATTTTTATTGTGAATAATGGACTGGATAGTTTGAAAGGAAGGTAAGATAGAATTGGACAGAATTTTGGTGAAATAGCATTTACCCAAACTTTTTGAGCGTTCTTGAATTGACTGCAGTTTGGATTCCGCAAGTACGACAATATTTGGGGTTGTTCTCCTGAGGCCTAAGGCAGTCCTTAGGCAAGCAATTTGGACTTTTTCCAATTTTTCAACATGAATAGTGGCTGTCGGGAAATAAACAAAACTACAGTAGTCAATAATAGAACGAACAAAACTTTTATATAAGATTAATAGAGTGCTTGGATGAGAACCCCATTTGACGCCACACAGAAATTTTAGAATGTTGGATCTAGTAGCACATTTTGCTACAACTGAGTTTAGGTGTGGTATAAAACTGAGTTTATAATCAATAACAATGCCAAGAAATCTGATTGACTCACACGAGACAATGTCCTTGCCACACAGATTTAGGACTGTTTCGCCAGGTTTAATTCTTTTACTATTTATGTGAAGAAAGGCAGTTTTGTCAGGTTCAAATCCCAAACCGATTTTACCTAAATTTGCATTTGTGATATTAACTGCTTTTTGAACAAGGGATTTAGACTTTTCAACATTTCCATAACTACAGTACATTACAATGTCGTCGACGAATTGAGATATAGTTACAGTTTTAGGAACGCCCTCAGTAATATCCCTTACATAGATTAAATACAGCAATGGGCTCAAAACACCACCTTGTGGAACTCCTTTGTGACTGAGTCTAAACTCCTTTTTAAGAGAATCAGAGAAAATCATTCTATTACTGGTGATATGTTTAATAAACGTGACTAGTAGTTTAGAGCACCCTATTTCAGCTAATTTGTCCAAAAGTAAGTCACTGAGCACGTTATCATATGCAGCTTGCACATCAAGGAAAGTTGCAATTAAATCTTTCTTATTTTTTATTGCTTGTTGTGCTTTAAGTGTAAACTCAACTATATTGTCAGTACAGGACCTTCCTTTTCTAGAACCTGATTGACTGCTAGGAAGGATTTCGTAATGTTCACAATCCTATTTTTTACTAAAGATTCAAAAAGTTTGCACAGACTTGGAGTTAAGGAGATGGGTCTAACACATCTATTATTAGGTTTATCAATAAATAAGACAAAAGACTTTTTCCATGATTCGGGATAACAACTTGTTGAATAGATTTCATTGAAAGTATCAAGGAGCAGCAGCTTGTATTTGATTGGGAGTTTTTTTATTGTTTCATAATCAATGCCATCAATTCCCGCTGCTGAATTATTTTTGTTTTAATCTAAAACTGTATTGAGCTCAGCAAAATCAAAAGATTGATCAAAAAACAGATTATTGATGTCTGAACAAATGGGGAGATAATCAGGCTCCGTCTCACACCATGGAGGGCATATCCTATTAATAGTATTTTCTATATTTGGGTTTGATTTTGACGATTACTATTGACGTTGGTAGGTTGAACTTTAGTCCATTTGTCTTTAAAAATTTTGCTTTTGTTCCAGACAAACTTAGAGCTAATGTTGAAATTTATAGTTCCTGCAAACTTTTTGAAACACTCTTTTTTCTTTGTTCTGTAAGTTCTTACCGCTATACAATTAATTCTATTGTAATTTATACGATCTACCATCATTTTGCTGAAATTCCATTTTTTATAAGCAGCCTTCCGCAGTCTTTTCACTTTGTTACACTCCTCGTCCCACCATGGAACAGGATTTTTATATTCGGAAGGGATAGCTATTCTTTTTTTAGGCGTGCTGTCAATCAAACTATTTTTAACAGTATCAATGAAGGACTCATACTTGGCATTGGGTTCAGAGTTAACAAATTCGCCTGATCTTACCATATAAAAGGTGTTATAACTTTGTTTACTTGATTAAACAGTCTTAAATTATTCCGAATTTCGACGTCTGATGGTCAGCCGACTGAAGTTACCCGAAGGCAGAACCCCGATGGATCTACAAAATTACGAAAGAGGAACAATCATTTAATCGCGGTGCTAATACATATTTGTTGTTGAGGGAGATCCACAAAAAGACTAGCGTCCGTGATATTCATGTATTTGAAGTGCATATATTCCGTACTAAAAAATATACCGAATTTCGACGACGGAAGAAATTAAATTCTGAGATTATATTCCGCATCTAAGGAAGGGTCGGAATAACTTTCTGATCTAGGCCTAAAAGTTTAAAAATAAAGCTTTGAATTTACACGACGTTTTTCTGAACGACGTGGCGCATTCCGAAAAGACAACATACCTACGGCAGTTAGGATTTGTGAGCGTACAATACATATTACTGTGGATGCTTGAGGTTGAATTTAGTACGCGGTTGTAAATTTGTAAATGATTCTCTTATTTTCATTAAACATTCGCGTTCGGTACTCGGCTGTATGATGATTGGTTTTTTACAATATGAGCATCAACCTGACGAATAGAAGTTCAGTTTTTATCCTGGTGGGATAACGTGAACTTTGCGAATTAGGCCCTTGCGTTTTGTTATCAATTGTGGCTGAAATGAGAAATTCTCACAGTTTTTGCATTTAAGACAAGTAATCCCTTTCTCATCCTCCTGACCAAAATTTTGTGATTTATGACAGCTATGAGGTAAATTACGCTCTACTTCTACAATAGCCTCAACAGCGGCATAAGCGTCCAGCTTTAATAATTAATTTAATTGGATCCCTCAAGCCCTTCTGAAAAGCTTTGAAAGCAAATTTTGAATTTAACTTTTGTATTACGGGTGCTGACTCAACTCCTTCGCTTTCAATACAAGCGTTATTTAAATCTAAACAACATTTTACACGCAATTTGCAAACGACTTAAAATCCTCTTTATAATTTTTACCACAAGCTAACAATTCCGTTTGAATTTGTTCTATTGTTATTTTTGATGACAAATGATCGATATTACGATGTATTTTTGAAAATAAATCGAACGTAATGAACTCGCCTTTCTACACCTTTTCCACTTTTATTCGAGAAGTTGTAAATTGTATTTGAGAATTGTTACTTGTACTTGAGAAAACATCAAAGTAGATAAGAATAGTCAGTTGGATTTGAGAAAACAACAAATGTAGTTGAGAATAGTCAATTGTATTTGAGAAAGTATCATTTAATTTTAAGAAGTCGTTAATTGTATTTCAGAATTCAGAATGTAATATTAAGAATCAAATTTTTATAATCCCGCTACTGTATGTAGTCCCGCAACAGCAGCAGCAGAATATTATTAATTATTAATTGAATTAAATTTATTTTATTTTTTTAAGTTAATTGTTAACTGAATTAATTAAATTTGCGTTCATAAACTGTTAATCGTTAATTCAAGTAATAATTTTCCCCAATTAGTCACGCCATCTCGTTTGCATGACAGATCTATTCGTTACGATCCCACTAGTTTTGCATTAGTAACGTAAGATGAAGGTCTTCCTTCCACTAGATAACTATTGACTATACTGTATTCATTTTCAGAAGGTAGCGGTAGAAAGCATAGGGAAATTTTGACTTTCACTGTGATTGGTTAAAACACGAGTCAGTATTACAATGAAACATAAAAAGAGTGGTGAATTTTGTAAGCTGGTAGTTTATGTTGCCAACTAAACTGCCGAAGTGTCATTAGTTGTTATTGTGAAAGGTTTATTTTTGTTCGCAGTACTGAATATTTCTACTTTACAATAATTTGGTGCCGTTTTATATTTTTCCTGTGTGTGTTTATCTTCAAACACAGCGCCATCTACTACCTTCTTATAATGAATGCAGTATAGTTTAGCCCATGGCCTAATAAGGTTTAGCCAGGAATCAGTGACTATAGCCGAAAATGCGTTAATTCGAGAAAATAATTAAGTTTCAAGCGACACATAATATATCTCATTGTACAGCTCGGAAGCGACTGACTCTGCTCTGCTATGGGTCTGATGTGCGAACGGGGACACGCGATCTGACGCGAGCGAGCGGGGACAGAGCGACCCAGGCTTTTCACGTAGGATATACCCTGGGCTATACGCTCCCATGATAGGTATCAAGTTTCCTTACGGTCGTTGTTAGGGTTGTTTACTAGAATAAATCATAGGTCGGTTTTGTTGACAGCTATTCGGTTTAGTAACATGAGATAAAAATCGATACCCCTCCCCCTCTTCGGAAGGGTATACGACTGTGTGCAAGAACGTAATGGTTGTGATTGTGATAATGATACCTGACAAATTTCTAGTCGATCCGTCAATTTCTGTAATCGTGCCAAAAATGGCCAAAATGGATTCCAATAGTATCAAAACCTAGGTGAATGCGGCTCGGTCGATCAGGTGTAGGTAGATTTCTTTAACCGCCCTACCCACTAAAACCCCTCCTCCACCCTCCTCAACCGACATTACGTCTTCCTTCAGGGAGACCTAACTTAAGCTAACATCGTACGCATATCTGGGATCTCCAAGGACTCCTAGACGTGCGGTATCGATGCTATTCGATAGTCCTTGGCGAGATACACGTGTACGGTTCGCCAAGTAGCATGCGGCGTCTCAGAGACGTGCGGACCCGATTCCATAGCACTCCACGTGCGAAAACGACACCCTGTGCGCATGTCTCGGATTTCCGGAACTCCAAGTAGACTTCCGCGCACCCTAAACGTGCGTACTGCGTGTCATTCGATAGAAACCCTTCCTCACCCCCTTCACCAACTCCCCCCACTCTATAACGTTTAGTCATAATCTGTTAAAGTTAGAAAAAGTTACAGCCTTTTAGCATACATATACAAGTGGTCGCAATTTTGTCCCAAAAGGGTGTAAATTCACAAATTTGACGGAGGTATTTATGACTTACAGCAACACATAATGTTTGGCCAAAATCGGCGCATAATTAGGAAAGTTTGTGTTTCTTGGAAGTGGGACATAAATGCAAACAAATTCAATTTAATTCACGTCAATTCAGAATAATTCACACTCATTCAAATTAATTCACGTTAATTCAAATTAATTTACACTAATTCACATTAATTCTCGGTGATTCTAATTAATTCACGTTAATTCAAATTAATTCAGAAGGGTGTACACAAAAAACCTCTTTCGGCTCGGTGTAAGAATGGTGTAAGTAACCACGTTAACATATAAAAGTGTCCGCCATTTTGTTCAAATATGGCAGGATTTGCTAATTCACGAACTTAACCGGGATATTTATGCGTTACACCATTCAATATCGACCTTAATTTTTCACTCAACGGTTACACCAGCCCTTGAAGTTTGGTCGAATTCGGTACAACAGTACGAAAGTTAGAGTGTTTCTTGGAAGGGATATATCATCACCACCATAAAGTAAGGGGTATACTTTAAAGTCTTATATAACTTTAAGAAATTAAGCTAGTAGTAAAAAGTAAATGGAATCCATTTGCTTTAATAATTGGATTTACACACCCACAGACCCACAGACCTACACACCTACAAACGTACATACAAATCTACAAACCTATAATCCTACAAACCTAAAAACCTGCAAACCTACAAACCTACAAACCTACAATCCTACAAACCTACAAACCTATAAACCAATAAATCTATAAATGTACTAGTACCATTACAATATAGGTAGATAGAAATCTACCTAAAATTCAAAGTTGTTTCTCCCTAGCTCAGGACTGTTTTTAAAGATCGCTTTAAATGGAGCGGACGTAAGAACACCAGCAACTACGCTATATCAATGCACTGTAACCGTAGCCGCATTGGACAGTTAATATTTTTGGGGAAGGATTATATTTCGTAGCTACAGCAGGGCAAATTCAGAATACCACAACGTTAAGTGAATTGAAAAATCGACGAACTTGAAAAGTTCTGGCTTTTGGAAAATAACATAATTTAATAGCGGAGAGGTCCCATAAAACCTCCACCCGGTTCGGTTTTATGTGCGTTAAAGTTAAAAGGATTAATCTGGAAAGTAGGTACTGGTAAGGACGAAATGCATTAATAATACTTCGACACTTCGAATGTCCATAAAAAATATCGGTTTATTAATTGTAGATTAAGTATTCATGTTTACGATGCGGTAGCACTTAATAGCCCAAGATTTTAAAATCGGTGACCATATGATGCCTATTACCGAAAAAATAAGCGATCCACATTTCAGACATCTATCTAAATTACATTAAGAACTGGACACGCATTGTTTACCAATTAAATGACTACACCGTAAAAGTGTGTGAGAAATTTATATTGCTCGCATTTCACTGCGCGCACAGAAGTAGAGTACATGACGACAATAGATTTTCTGAGAGATTTTCTTTACGGTGCACTTCATAAAATAGAAAAGCAAGGTTCTCTCTATATAAGTACTTCAGCGACTTCTTTAAGTAATCAAGTTTGCTAATGCTCACTTAATAAATAATTTATATCATGGTAGAATCTTTTTAAAAACGGTGTGTAAATTCTCTTTTATATTACATTTATATAAAAGCACTTTTGCTGTTTATACTTTTTCATAGACGAACTCAAGATGAAGTTGGAAGCACACTCGCATTCAAAGAGTAGTTTCACCTTTTCTGACATTATTACACCAGTTGATCTTACGATGCTGCTGAGTGCTGTTTACATCTACGTCAATATGTACATTATTAATTCATCTTCTACCAACTCTTATCATAATTTCAAAATTTTTCGTTCACAATGGCTTGATGGAATTTAATAACGCAATTTTTCGCGCAGCATTTTCTTTGCCTTGATTTTTGGGTGCCCATTTTCATGTCTTTTTCTTCGTAAGCCACATCAACGTAAATGTCGATTCTGCCCCTTTATGTCTAAGAATATGTGTAGAAACTTTGGTTCCAATCAGTTCAGCCGTTTAGCAAGCACGATCCACCCGAAAAGCTCTTCCTTTTATGTCTAAGTATATTTCTATCAAATTTGGATTAAATGGATTCAGCCGTTTAGGCGAAAATGAGAGTACAGACAAACAGACAGAGAGATCGATCGACAAAATCGAGATTTTGTTTGATTCGGATTCCTGGTACTTGATCAAAACGTGTACTTCGTTAAAAAAAGTGGGGTGTTATTTTTTTGCTAAGATCGAGTTTGAAACGCGAATGTTGTTGGAGACCACCACTTCCTTCTGAAGGGGGTGACCAATTAAGTATCGTGCCCGGTATAGATACAGATTATGAGTAGAGCGAAGCTCTTCAGGCATTAATCAACTGATTATATATCGAGCCCTGCGCTTGGGAAGTTTCTTTGATTGTTTTCAGAATTGGATGCGAGAACTGAGCTCACTTCTTGGCGTCAAAAGGTAGCTTTATTTAAAGTAAGAGTTGCCTTATGTGTTTTAGTTGTGATTGGCCCTATACGTGCGAATTTTTGCCCGAAATATCCAGATATTTGTGGGAAATTTGTAACGGTTTATGTTCTTCGGTAATTATTCTTGTTTACGTTTATTACTTATGTGGAAAGATCCTCGTACTTTTTGGGAAGCATATAGTTGGAATTTAACCACACCATTTTAGCGAGCATTTTTAGCCGCTGCGATTTCTGCTTATCGATTGTCGACCTTTGTCTTCGTCTTTTTTCTGTGAGCTGTAACAGAGTGCACTTCATTTTAATTAAAAACCAATAGCTCAGTCGTTAGGTGAGAACGCATTTAATTTTATTGCTATCATCCATATTTTAGTAATCTCTGGCGATTGGATTCATTAAGTTGGAGATTCCGGAAATATGTTTAGGACGGTTTCACCTAAAATCTCCATAGGGAGGATATAATAGCGTTTTTATCTATATGCTTAAAAAACTCTACAAAAAAGTTCATTGCAGTTTTTTTGTGAGTTTTTTAGTTCTTGAGAAGTTTAACTTAAACCATTAACCATGATCATTTATTTTCGGCATCACTGTGAGTTTCAGAGTAACAAATTTCAATTTTATGCGACCTATGAAAGCTTTGTTTTTTCGGTGATTAACAAAATTACTAGCAAAGCTAGTGGGCATGATGGATTGAATATATTTCTTATTAAATCAAGCATGCCTTATTTACTGCCCTTTGTTACGTTTGCCATCAACGTGTGTTTAACTAGATCTCTGTTTCCAGTCAGTTGGAAACAAGCTAATGTTATTCCTTTACCTAAAGTCTCCTCCCCCTCCTCATTGAATGATCTGCGCCCAATTAGTCTGTTACCAATACTATCAAAAGTTTTGAAGAAGTGCATGGTGTTTCAAATGAATGAATATTTGAATAAGTATAACGTACTCCCACTACATCAGTCCGGCTTTAGACAACGGTATAGTTGCGCTACGGCACTTGCGAGTGTAACAGATGACATCATATTAGCAACGGATAAGAAATATTTAACTCTTCTTGTAACTCTAGACTAGACTATTCCAAAGCTTTTAACAGGGGCAACAACAATATAGTAAGTAAGTAAATAGAGATTTATCTCATCTTGTACATATTTCTTCTGTACTATCCCTAAGTCTGAACCAGTCTAAATCCTATCTAATGCTTTTTGGAAAACAAAATGACAGAGTAAACGTAATGGAAGATATTTCAATTTATATTCAAAATTCAAAATTGCAACTGGTAGACTGTGTCAAAAACCTTGGTTTACATCTGGACTATTCCTTAAAATTCGACAACATATAAATAAGTGTCTTCAGCGTGCTTTTGCTAACTTAAAGCAAATCTTTGTAAATCGTGAATACCTTACTGCTGACTTAAAGAAATTATTATGCGACTCTTTAGTGCTATCTGTTTTTAATCATTGTGACGTAGTTTACCATCCATGTTTAACAAACCATAACAAAAAGAGAATCCAAAAGCTCCAGAACTCTTGTTTAAGGTTAATTTACGGTATTCGTAAGTATGATCGTGGAATATCACAAGCACTTGTGGCGACCGACTGGTTGAACATGAATAATCGCAGATACGTACATTCTGCTTCATTATACTATACGATTTTAAGATCCAAATCGCCTCCATACCTATTCACGAGGTTAAGATTTAGAACTCACGTGCATAATTTAAATCTACGACATAGGGGATTGCTAGATGTCCCTCTCCACAATACTCACTTTTTCGAACGGTCATTTATTTATCAGTTTACTACCTGCTACAATAGATATTTTAATATATTCAAAAATTCTCCTTCGTTATCGTCTTTTAAAAAAAACATGAAGTGTAGGTTATTAAGTGAGCACTCATATTAGATTTGTAAAAAAATTTTTTTTTTATATGTATGTGTATAACATGTGAATGATACACTAGGTTGAGTGGTAGAGCAACAGTTGTACGTCCAGGTCAACGTGTTGAACTCCGCCTAGATTATTTTCGTTTTAATTTTATTTACATTATATAATTTCGTAATAAAGGTATTATTATTATTATTATTATTATTTTATTTTTCTCGAAAAGTAAGCATCAGAGTGAAAAATGTTAATTACAAAAAAGGTGTGTCTTGATGAGATTTACAAAAAAGCCTCACACATTTTCGCGCCGAGCTCTACAGAGTGCGTTTTCCAAATGTTATACTATGCACAAAGATAATTGCAACGACTACTTATATTAAAAGTAGTCAGAAAGTCAAGTCAGGAGTTTGCCTGACAATTAGTTATCGTTTTGGGCGATATGTATCAAATTACATTTTCATCGACGATTATGTATTGCATTCATCTATAATTAGCCCTCTTATTTAAGAGATATGGTTTTTAATTTTAGGGTTCAAGTCCGTATTTAATTGTTACCAGTTTTTTCTTTTAGTTGCGGGTTTCCGCAATATTGTTTGGAAGGATTTTTCCTGATTTAACTCCAATAGTAAGGAGGATATAATTGCGTTTTTTCTGGCTTACTTCCTTATGAAGCGGTTGGCCGATTATGTATCGTACTTGTGAGCTTACTACGAGGAAGGCAAGGTCCTGCAGGCGTTGATCAGGTCATTTCATTCCTAGCTCTGCAGCTTGGGATTTTTCTATCGATAATCACGCCCAAGATTTTAATGGATTTGGCGACCCTGTTCCCTTCACCCATTATGTCTATGCTCACCGCCTCCGAACTTCTCCTGCCTGTTAACATGGCGATCCTGGTTTTATCAGATCGAATGGTCAGCTATTTCATCCAGTTCGCTATTTCACCGACAGCATGTTCCATACGCGCCACTCCCACCTTGTGATCGCGCGGTATGCAAGGTCGTCGGGAAACCCGACGACTTCAACGTGGTACATCGCGTCCCAGAGGGCAGACCCCAGGACTAGCCCCTGCGGAATCCCTGCCGTGATCACCAGTTCTTATATTTCCGCACACGGCCCGGTGACATCTGTGCTGTTCTCTTGATGAGGTAGTCACGGATTATCCTCCTCAAGTAAACGGGCGCCTCTAGTTTCCGGAGTGACTCCCATATTGCGTTCCTTGGTTGCTCGCTAAAAGCGCTCCTCTCCTCACATATAATGGGGCTACCTCACACCTCCCTGGTTCTCCATGTGCCCGAGTTTGACTTCGCCACCTCTGCTGTGATGTAGCGCAGGGCGTCGCTGGTTGTTCGGCCCTTCACAAATTAAAACTGCCTTTTAGCGTTGAGTGAGAGATAGTAAAAAGGCGCAACTATAATGTAACATTGCGATACATATTCCCCATCTGACACATCTCAGTGCGTCTCCATATGTCGGTGCCTAAATAAGCCTAATCTAAATTAATCAAGTTGCACCTCTTCATATTTCTCACTCAACGCTTTTTGGCAGTTTTGCCATTAATTATACAATCTATTTTTTTATTATTCGAAAAGCATTCCGCCGATAGGACTGGTCGCCTTTCGGTGTCAACATCAGCTTACACCACTTCCAGTCTTCCAGATAACGATCGTTGAAAGTTTAGTAAACGACTATCGGGTTCCCCAACGCCAGACCCTTGACGACCACCCCGGAACCCGGCCGGACCTGGAGTTCTGTTCGCTGCTACCTATTTCACCTCCTCACTACCTCTGCGTCACTTATGAGTACACCCCCGGCATCATTGTCTTCCTGTGGATCCCAGTGCGGGAGCTCTTCGTGGCTTGGGAAGAGTCTATCTATTGCTTCCTGGAAGTGTTCTTTTGTCCAGCTCATGTTTGCCTCCGTTGTTTTGATCTTTTTAGTTACAATCCTGTAGCCCCTCCACCAGATGTCGTTATCAACCTACGCCCTATGGGGTGTCATTAGATTTGACCCATTTTCAATAGGCAGCATGTGGCATATAGGTCAACTGTGCCAACTTTGAACCGAGTCGGTCCAAGCGTTTGACAGTTATCGTGTTTACGGACAGACGGACACCATCGACTCCCCTAAAAAGCTTGCATCGCTTTGCTCTGTCGCTTAATAAAGCTACTTTTTGATAAATAAAGAAAAAATTGACAGCAGTGTACAACTGTTATAAACGATAAAAGCAAAGAGTCCGTTAATATAATAGGTTTCCTGGTTTAAAATAGTCATTATTAACCGCCCCCAGCCAAATATCCTCGCATATTTGAGGTACTTAACCACTTTACAGTGTATGCAACACACCTTACACCAATTTCAGGTTTCCTATGTAGTTATCGTTCCTATGCTTATTCAATGCGGATACGCAACATTCGAATTTGATTACATAGTCGGCTGTTAACTGAAACAAAAATAAACCTTCTGCCAACAAACGAAGCTGGACACTGGCAAACAAATTTCTTAATTGAACACACTTCAAAAACTTTAAACGACGACAATGTTGCTAACGACGGACAGCAGTTGGACCGCGAAACTGGCAAAAAGCGTATACTTCCTCGCGTCTGTCGTATTTCAACAGAACCCCCCCCCCCTTAATTTTCGAAAAACTTCCAATAAAACTGGCTAGCAAATATTACTGGCCAATAAACGGTCCTTAGATACCTCACCTGGGCAATCACGAGATTATATTAATTTAATTTTAAATTTCTGCCTAATGCTACCTTTTTTTAAAATGATTAAATGATCACGTTATTTCCGAAACACTTACCTTATCTCTCACAAATAGAAGGAAAACCTAATAAATCAAGTCGACTGTCACATAACAAGAAACTTAATAACAAATGAAAATTAGAGATAAAACAATTTTATAAATTTCCAATTCACAGAAATGCCTTATTGTTTAACAGAAAGTAAATAAATATAACCTTGAATGCACGCTCGTATTGAAAAATCGTCTTGCGTTAAAACGTAATTAGACCCAACGACATTAAAACAAAGAAAACAAAATTTTAATGACGTTAAGTAAACATCAAGTAATTATTTTAAATGTCCTAATTTCTAAAACCCCGTCCTAACGGACGTTGTTTACACAGCAATATAAAACTGCGGAAATTTAGAGATACGTAAACTACTATACAGGGCGGCAATTTGAAAACTTACCACCCCCCCATGTCTTAGTAAATAAACGAGATATTTAAAAAAATCAAAATCCCTTTCGGTAATTCGGAGAGGGAATCACAATGACATAGTTGCGCCCTGCGCCCCAGCCACCCCAACTTTTAAATCTTAAATAGTGAACCCCATGTGTGATACGTCGTTGGAAAGCTCTGAAAAAATGCTTTCCAACCATACCAAATAGCATTACATTTAGGTTAGTACTTATCGTGCAAATCAAAAAATAAACTAATATGATACATTTGAAATCTGTCGTATTTAAAACGCAACCGGCGAACATAGACGAACTAAGATCGAGAATAATTCAAGAATGTCGAAATCGAGGTCGAAATATTGCAAAACCAACATTTGAAAAGGTTCCACAAGAGTTTGAGTCTTACCAATAACGGAAACCATTTTGAAGATTTATTGAAATAAAAGCCAACTTTAGAAAATGTATCATATTAGCTTATTTTTTGATTTGCACGATAATTACTAACCTCAATGTAGTGGGTATTTGGTATGGCTGGAAAGCATTTTTTCAGAGCTTTCCAACGACGTATCACACATGGGGGGGTCACTATTTAAGATTTAAAAGTTGGGGTGGCTGGGACGCAGGGGGTTGGAGGGGGTGCGTCGCCAACTATGTCATTATGACTCCCCCTCCGAATTACCGAATCGGTTTTTAATTTTTTTAAATATTTCGTTTATTTACTAAGACATGGGGGTGGTAAGTTTTCAAATTGTCACCCTGTATAAGGTTTACGTTTACAAGTTATAAAAAGGAAGTACCAAAAATGAAGCCCATTCAATTTTGTTCTGTCCGCAATGGGGTACTTACACATTTATCGGTAGCAAATAAAATTTTGATAAATATATGCTGAAACCATTTCATCTATTGAATTTTAAGAGATATAGGTATCAGCACCAAAGGCTAGTTTCACGACGTGTCGTTCTTACGTTATGCAATAATTTAATGAACTTACCATATTAAAATAATTCCCTACAGCGGTGTAACTGCCTTTACAAAGTAACCAAGAAGAATATTCAAAATAGTTCTCACGAGTTTTAAAAGAAATCGCGCGCAATGTGTTGACAGCGTTTATACTCTTACTTCCGCAATTACAACAAGAAAAAATCTTCTCTATTGATATTAAATAGCAAACAAAACAAAGGCTCAGAACTTGCTTCGCTTGGTCACAAATGCAAAAACTGAACTTGTAATTTATTTACAACCGCATCACCCCTATAAAGCATCCTAAGCAAACATTGAGTCAAAGTAATGTTTGGGGTATTCTCATGCACAATACAAGTTTGGCTTTATTTACGCCATTGGTCTGGTGCATTTTTAATGATTCATTAAATTAAGTCAGTATCGTAGATAATTGGGAACAAGAATGGCCGGGCAAGGTGAGCTTTATTTACTTCCGATTCAAAGCTCAACAACCCTCGAAATGATAGACTACGCTTTGTGAGTGTAACTGTAATAACGTTCTCGAGTACACGCTTTAAAATTGGGCTGTGGATTCCTATTCTTAATAATGATATCGATTGACGTGCACTTGACAGGTTTCTAACCGCACTTTATAAAATACATTTTACCATTTTCTCAAACAACTCTTATATACTATTTCCAATTGTAAAGAGCTATAGAAATCGTACATCTACTGAATACAATGTGTACAATATGACATAAATTATGTTAACCCCCTTTTCGTAAATTTAATTCATTTGAGGTGGTGTATTGTATTCAGCCTAGACAACGCTGCAGTGTCCAAAATGTATATAAGCACAATATTTATACGATTACAAATTTCGCGACTAATTCTAAACTACACTTACGCTACCTCGAGACGACGTTTTCTTGACAGTTTCAGAACGTACTAATTTGAAAATGAATCTGCGATCAATAAAACAGTTATCATAAAGTTGCCACCCTTTATTTAGCCTAATATTTATAGGGTCGAAAGTAAAATGTAAAATATCAAATTACAAGGGGGTAATCACGTCCTTGGAGTACAAAATGTGTATTTTGAAGTAATTAATATTATTATATGCTTACTTAATTACTCTGTTGATCCAAGATAAGATTAACAGTGTACAAGCGCCTTTTGTGTAGATTGTTTGAAGGGGTGTTTGACATCAATCTGCCTACGCAGTAAACGCTACAAAAAAGCAACTATTAACTTCGGACAGCTGTTAACAATCTACAGAGTTCTGTTACATTTCAATATTCTAAACTGTAATCAGATACTTAACGCATCATAACACAATTGAATACATGATATTGAACTATATGGCACGTGAATAGAATATTCACTGTCTAAAAAGCAGTTTACAACATTTTGCTTGTTATTTGATAGTAGTTACTGGATTTTTTTGCACCCGTATTAGGTGTAATATTGACAGTAAACTGATTCCTAAATATGTGCGAAAATTATTCCAAAGAAGTTCAGAAGAACAAAATGCATCAATTGAAAATGAAATCCATTTCTTGGAACTTGTCATCACTGGTACCTACAGCCCAGAAACAGAAAAAAGTGAATCTTTGGTGACGTCATTTTGGGACATTGATGGAATCTATTCAAAAAGCTATAACCGGACAGCGTCCAACGCTATTTCTGAATCCGAGTTCTAGCACTTCTAGCACTGCTTATTAATCTATATAGAATCAAGATTGTTTCACCAAAAACTATTATCGCTTAACTACCTCACAAAATAGGCCAATTTATCATTCCCAAACACTTTTCACCAATATTCCATTTTGTATTAGGCACTTGTCTAAAAGGTTTTAAAAAGAAAGTTGAAACATTCTTATTGCCAAATGCCTTTTATAGTTACGAGGGGTATTTAAGTGTTTAAATGTTGGTTTATACCTATATATCGTATGTAATTTATACAAAGCGATCAAAAATGAGTGACCGTCGAGTCACCTTTGGAAATTTTGTTTACAAGGGAAATCGTACTTAACTTGTACTTCCAAAGGCGACTCGACAGTCACTCATTTTTGATCGCCCGATATTTTATTATTTGCTGTGTTATGTTAGATTTTTTGTTATGGTAGATTTATATATTATTAATACTGGAATGACAACTGTAAATGCCTTTATTATGCATACTACATGAAACTATTTAACTATAAACCACATTGGTGCAATGTTGGTAATAAATCGGCCCAATATAGGGGTATTTATATAGAAAGAAGATTGTTTCACCACATTGGTGCAATGTTGCTGATAAATCGTTCTCCAAATATTATTATTTGCAACATTTGCCCAATATAGGCATTTAAATAGTCTTTATGTTGTGAATTTTTTTCTCATCTATTTTTACGACGCACACGTGATGAAAGTAAGCCGTCCTACCGCCGCCTACCGATCGTACTCGAGTCTGAGTAATGTTAAAGGGTAGTTTGGTGACGAACTGACGATCTGCATGTGATGTTTCGACTTCCAACGATAAATATTTCTTCACTTTTGCTGATCTGGTAAGTTTCCAGTGCTTGTATTATCTTAAACATTAGGTATATTTTACAATTTTGCTACACATTTCTAGTGAATATGGCGTGTAGAATGCGTTTAAGATTAGTGAGGTTTACTGACTGCAATAATTATGCTTATTTTGAGCGTTCTGTGTTATTTATTATTTGTGGATTCTGCACATTCTTGTATTATTATTAGATGATTGCTTTTCTCGTTTTTGTAATAAGCCCTGTTTCGTAACAAAAAATCGGCTTTGTTACAATATTGTTTGGGATATCAACCTACGGCAAATAGCTGTAAGTCAGATGGCTGCAGAATTTGCAAGGGAAGGCAACATTCCTCCTTACACGAGGAGAGACACCAGAGAAGGGACGGAAGTAATTATGTGAATAAAGGTTCAAATATGTTTAATAGGCAGCAAAGAGACAATGAGGGTACTAACGATAAGTTACTAGGGAATGGTATCAGTGTTAACATTTGAAGTTTTATAGACTATACTCGGCCAAATAGAAGCAATCCTGAATTCAAGGCCGCTACAACCTATGTCAGATTCGATTTCCGATTTGACTTGTTTAACGCCGAGGTATTTTCTATGCCAACAACTATCTTCATTTCCGGAAAAGGACCTAGCAGAGTTTCCGCTTAATTGTCTCAATATTTGGCAGCATTGCTCCAAATTGAGGCAAGATTTTTGGAAAATGTGCTCGAGAAATTACCTAAACTTATTACAAAATCGCCCAAAATGGAAAACCTCGGAGTCTAATGACTAGTTGGAGATCCAGTGTTAGTGAGGGAGGGTCTCTTACTCCCTCTTAAGTGGTGTCTAACCACAATGTTAGAGGCGATGCGATAGGCGATATTTAGAGCATCAGTCCTCATTACTTAATTTGCACACCTCATATATAACACACCTAGCTCCTTCAATTGATCAAAAGATGTAACCTGATAGTTAATTGTTTATAACTCATTTCTTTATAGGCTCAAAATCAAATCTTTAATCATAATGTTCGTGATAACTGATAATTATCTGTGATTTAAAACGAGATTTAAAACTGTTATACGAGTATAACAGAAAACGTCGGTGGTAATAGCTAAAAATTAAAATGTAATGGAAATTATGCCTTGAATTAATATAAAAATGCATAATGTCACGCAGCACGTGAGAGCAAGTAAGTTTAACCGTTGAAACAATCAGGAACTATTTCGTCCTATAATTGCATTAACATTTTCATCTGACTCGAGTCGCCTACTAACTTCATTTTGTATTCATTAGATTAAGAACGACAAAAGTATACAGTCACAATGGCCTTACGTCAAACGTATTTTTCTAGATGAAACGGCCCAACAAATGAATTTTGTATGAAAAAGTATACTTTTTCTACGGAAAGTATTTAATATATTCTGGAATAGTAAAGTTTATTCGTACAAGACATTCCAAAATGAATATAAAAAGACCGGTGCCATTTGCATTATACATGGCATTTTTCTTTCAGGCGTAGGTATTTCGCTCTCGCTTGCATGAACGCTAACACTTTTATCAGAAGAGTCCGTAGGTATAGGTACCTGCTTGACATTCAAAAGCTTTTGACGTTGGTTGATAAATTATAGTAGATTACGTCCAATATCAAATTTCAAAAGTATAATTACATGACTGAGTGATTTTTAAATTGAAAGTTAAAACTATTAATGAAACCTATACGGCCCTTGTAACGGCTTTGTTTGGGTGCATAAATATTCTATTCATGGTAATCGCTTACTGACAGGTACTTAAGTGACATATTGTCGAGTCGTGAGATCCGTACGGTTACAAGAGTACCTATTCTATTATTCGTAAGTAGGTTTTATTGAATAACAATGATGTATACCTTTTTAATATTTTTAACAATCGCTTTACTAGATCAAGGAATACAAGCGTTACAAAAATTGTGTGGCCGCAACCGTAATAATTGAGAGCACAATCTGTAGGTACATCCAGTAGTTATATAAAATGGCATAACGCGTTCATCCTTATTTATTGCCGACAGTAAAATTCTATCTGTACGTACAAGTGATGAACGACTCTTTTAACAGATGAGGAGGCATTAAACTGACGTAATAAATTAACGCGTTTTTTATGTCACGTTAGAGGATAAAAAATTTGTGATAGGAGAAGTGTTAATGACGGTTGTTCATTAAAATGCCTTACACTAAAAGGGGAAAGGGCAGCTGCCAGTCTTACACGCAATTTCCGACTTATGAAAGGCTTTAATGAACTTCCTGCTTAAGAAATAAAACACAAATCTTTAAGGTAATTACCTTCAAAGTCGCAATTAGAATTTTATGAAAATTTAAAGCTTTGAAAAACTTGTTACGACATAAAGCTATTACTTCTAGTTTACTAACGTAATTCCGGCTTTAAATGATTTGTTAAATATTATGCAGAATTTACCGTCGAGCCTTACTTTATGTACCTGGAAGTCAATATTCTATTTAAGACAATTTTATTTTTAGTTAACATGGAAATGAAAATCAAAGCACATTTAGCACCTATCATACTTGATGCTTATGTCTCAGTAACTAAGTGTTTATTGCAAAATTCACAGTGTTCTGGTATCGTGTGCGGATATTTTCGAGCTCAATTCGCATTTAGAGAATTTACAATATAGAGTGCTTGTTTCGTCTTGGTAGAACATCTGTTTTCTTTGCCCACATTTAAGTAAGTAATGATTTGCCTAAAAACCCCAATAAAGCTGTCACACGTAACGCGGACTTAGCGTAATTAACCATCCGTGTCTATCACAGCAATTGAAGGCACCGATATTAAATAATATTTAGACAAGTATTTTTAAAAGGAGAAATTTGGTCAGTATAGTATATGTGTGTTTCGTTAAGTGCACTAATTTAGTGTATTAATCGACATTACTTAAGATTGAGACAGGTTCATGACTCGACCAACGTTGGAAGGTCCCTTATTTCGGAGGTGGTACGCCGTACACACCTGCCATCATGCCTGTAACGTATGGTGTTGGTCAGGCGCAAGGTCAGGCGTTGTGTTAAGTTTCAAGTACTCCGGGCCAACTTAAGTGTGCGTATGGGCCGCATATTTGTAAACGGCAGACGCGTCCGGATGCATGTGAAAATCGACCCTTTCCCACAACAATTTCGAAATACGAACTCAGTTAATGATTGAATGTGTACCATAATGGTCTATGGCAAGTATACTCGGCTTGCAACCGAGCGGATCGGGTTCGAATCTTTGCATGAACCGTTTTTGAAAAAATGTAGTGCTTATATATTCACTTTGGCTGTTTGGTCGGTCAGTCAGTCGGTCGGTCGGTCGGTTGCAATGGTTTTTAAAAAACCATTGCAGAGTTATACTTAAAGTACCGGGTGATTCTTTAGAAGTGAGGACAATTTGAATTTACCGCAAATCAAAAAAATTATGAAGTTGGTACTAACTGATGATCATTTATTTAATTGCAGTGGTGTATCATCATGCTTTCAGTAAATCGTTTACTTATTTATAATCTACAAATACTACTTCTGTTTTACCACAAATTATAAACTAACACTAGACACAGTCACGTTTCTTACATATTTTAGTGCATCAACTCTAAAAATTTTTCAAAATGGAAAAAGTAATAAACCGCAAATGTCACACAACAATTAACGGCGACACTGGTTTCTTAAATGACAGTCATGACAGAAAAAAATTACTAACGAAATTCAAACCGTCAATCTAACAATGCAAAAAGTAATAAAACCTTACGCGCGAAATTCAAGCGTTCATCACTTCTAATGAATCACCCGGTATAACTCTCGAACGAATCATCGTAGAATGCTCGCGTTTGAAGCATTAGCTTTGTGTCACAATTCTTTGTATGCAGATTGCTATGCGTAAGTAGTCCGTGCCCTGCGGTGCGTACGAACCATCTCATCGATGTAAGCGCTCCGTGGCAGGGTTCATACGGGCCGGCCGACGTTGTAAGGCTTTTTATTTCATAGGAGATAACGGATAGGAGTATACGTATGTGGTCCTGTAGAAGCGACTATAATAGCGTTTTGTATGTGCCGGATGGACGTCTAGACACGTTGGATGGCCTCCCATGATCTCATCTGTAGTTACGTTTCGACAGGAAGTGCTCATTTAAGGGTGAATGCGGGCTCTCTAATCGGTGTAAGTACTCCGTACCTCAGGATGCGTTGAGCTATCAGATCCGTGTCTAGACCGTGCCGTGTGACCACGGTGTATACCCTCGTTCATTGTTGATGGTGGGTTACGATACGTCAACTGGTCGAAAAAAAGGTAACTATCACACATAATGATCGAAACCATCCTTTAAAAAAAAGAGATACCGACCATAGACCAAATTATCGTGGCAGTTAGAGACGATGAACAATTTTTGTTGGGAAAAACCAAGCAGAAACGATACGGCAGTATCGTGAGGTCAACGCAGGGCATTCAGTAACCAAAGTGTGGCAGAACAAGAACGTTAAATGTAGCCATGAAGCCATTCAGGATGTCACCATTCATCAGGTCGAGACCGTCACCTAATAATTTCCCATAGTCACAGTGTCAATGGTTTTGTTGAACGAGGCTGACTTATGTTCGAATCAGGACACATCGGGGATTGCCATGAGGATATGAATCCAATGGTGGAATATTTTGAACAAATATGATCATTAATTCCTGAATAGTCGGTCCTTGTAATGGATTGTTAGAAGGTCTAGCACTTGGTGGCAAGACATAAAAAACCCTGCTCACGTGGACGGATGCAGTCAAGGCTTCGTGCTTTAATGGAGCAGCTGCCCTACCAATTACAAGAACATATTTAGATAGACATGATTTATGCCCTGCTGAAGCGTAGTATCGGGAAGAAGATACTTTAGGGTAGATTTGATCTTATTTCTCGTATGTTTCCAGAAGATACGTGAGGGCGATCTGTCGCTTAATGAAGTTTCGGAAAAGAAAACGATGATGGAAGTTAAAAAAGAACCTTCCGATCGTAAACGAAGAAGACAATTTCTGCAAAAATTTTGGATATGACAAGTCTGAGTGTAAGAAGCTTCAACAGGAAGAAGCAAGGTCAACAGTGCATCCAGCCTCGGGTGGTAGTCCCAAAATTGTGTGCTATAGGTGTGGCGCACCAGGCGTAATCCGTTCCAAATGCCAATAGGTTAATAGTTTCATAATAAAAATGAATGTTATTTATTATGTAAATCAATATTTATTAAAGTCCGATAGGATATCGATAACATGAAAGATATCAAGAGAAAGTAGCATATAATGTTTCTTCAATGTTTTTTTTTAAATAATGCAGTCAATAAAAGCGCTCTTCAGACGGCTCTTCTAGAAGTTCGAAAAGTTCCTCCTCTCTCTCTACACTTCGCACTCTAGGTATTCGCACACGAAGTTTTCACACCAGCAGGAGATATGTTTCGATTTTCCCATTATGAACACTCCACGTATGATCCAAACGTTAATTGACACTCTTCTTACTTCCTTACATGCGCATGGCTAAAAGATTAAATTGTATAAATGGAATTAAAATACGTGTAGCTCTGCAACGTCATCAATTTTTTATATGCAATATGTTGCGTTTTTGAAAGTAGAGTATTATGTATAATTATTTTCATTGATATTTTCCATTGTAATTTAGTATGCATTTTAGTAATTTTTTGTATAACATTATTTAATTTTTTTTGCTTGGGACCATAACCCATTCATCACGATTAGTTGAGTAGATATCTATAGTGAGATTAAAAAACGACAATCCGCTCCCGGTTCATCGAATAATTGATGCGAGTTTCAGAGAACCCCGCGAAGAAAGTCAATAATTTCTCCACATCCAAGCTGATATGGGTCGTATATATTTCTAAGTTCAGAGTTTAACACTATATCTCTTTCGGCGAATACTCTTTGGGCATCCTTACCGAACAAAATAAATAAAAACAAACGGCTTAAACCAGCAAATAGCAAATACTCTCGTTAAATATAAAACATTCAACAGCTTGTTGACTGTAATTAATACAATGCCGTTATCGCAGTACAATTGCATCGTCTGTTTGTAGTTCAATTGCAATTTTATATTTTGCTTGAATACATTGCGCTTTAGTCGTTCATTATGCATCAGTTTGTACCGCGCTCTGCGGTTTGTATTAAACCAGCTTTTACCTACGTAAACCCATGTGGCCTCTACAGTTTCCAACATACTCGTACTATCCATACATTTTCAAACTAAACAAACACCAATTATCGTGAAATTTGCAGAAGCATTATACCGTAAGTGAGGATTAGGGATTAGTTATAGGTGTCTGCGGTAAATCAGCAGGATACGTCATTTTTACTAAGTGCTTGTTTACAGTGAACGTATACGTAAGAAATACATAAGACTTAAAAATTTCGCAAAGTTGAACTGTATAGAAACATACAAAGGTGTTTATAATGAACGTAATTTTTACGTACGTATACGTAAGCGATATGTAAGTCTTGGGCATAGTCGCAAAAGGTGAAAATGGTTCAAAGTTACGTACGGTCAAAGATTATACTACATATAGTCCAGTCAACCTGTGTTTTTAGTGGGAAAAAAATAGTATAAAGCTAATGTTTTCACCATCGACTACTACCATTTAGACAAGTGTTTAACCAAAAGTCCCCACCCCTACCCCCCTTGCTTCCCTCCCTGTGCCCCCCTAAACATGAAAAGTGTAAGGGTTTCTTAAATCGCGTCTCTCTCGATTACTAAACAACATATCGGATTGCAATTTGTTTTATTCTCTTTGCTATAACATTGTCTACAAATAAGTTTCAGTTGACTTGCGTCGTAACTTTTACCGTTTGTTGGTAATGACTATGAAAAGGTAAAAAGTGGTATATTTTTAGGCACGTAATTTTACTTTTTGTCGCAGAACTTTTCACGCCGACATTTTATCAAAAAATGTTGCCTACAAAAGTTGTAGCTCCCATTATTACCTTTAAAATTATATGACATAGTACGTACTTTGTTGAAGAGCCTGCGAGATTCAGCCGGTGTAATGCAGAGTGCGTACCCAGTCGTGGCGGGCTTCGTCGAGGACCGAGGTGGGTCCGGCGGCGCGGCATTGCAATAATATTGTTGTATAGTGAGTGTTTTTTTTTAACTTTAAGGTACACTATTGCATTTTCTCTAAACAAAACCTAAATTCCACCCTTTTTAAATTTGTGTCAAATATTAATAAGTATTTTAAATAGTTTTTTGTTTGAAAATGCATGTAATATTTCGTTTATGTTGAAGAAAATAATTGCGGTATCTTAATTTTTTTTATTAAAAAATAAATTGATGTTGACCATTTCCGATTTGTTCTCGTTGATTTTGCCTTTGCCGAATAAAGAAGACGTGGTATCACATTATGTGATAGCATAAAAAAATAATATCACATCCTTCATATCACCAATCTCTTCACGGGTCTTGCCGATGTCATAGGTTGATGGTATGCCAGAGGGTTTGTGGAAGAAGAGTTGTACATTTTGGCACTGTGGTAGCCCTAAGAATAGAACGAAAAGATCGGAATCCTGTCCGACAACAACTGTAGGCCTCACACTTTGAATCTGGGAGTCGGGAGACACTATTGCTCTTCCAAAATCAACGCATACAAGTTACTAAGTTCATCAAATGACAGTTTTATGAAAAACAGGCAGACAAAAATATTCTCAAAGAGGTAGGAGAGGTTTTTTTCTTGAAAAAAATATGGATGCACAAGGTCTGCATGTCTGATATTCAATGTAACTTAAAGCTGTTGCAAAAATGTCATTAAAATCCAAATTTAACATCGCATCCCTCCCTCCAACATCTGGTGCTGCTGAACAACACGCTTATCGTCTATCGAGCATACTATCAGATTCAAAACTGGATCCTGCAACTGCAAAAAGTCTTGCAAAGGTAATGGCAGCTGCTTTAAAGCATCACTTGTTGCACAGAAATGTGTGGGAGCTGTGGCGGATCATGCAGTAATGTAACTTTGGTTGAAGTCAAGGAAAATGAAGAACTTGTCCTGGAAGTTTAGGAAATCGGAAATGGTCAAAATCAATTTATTTTTTAATGTGAATAATCTGAAAATATTTTTTACTTCAAATTAAGATACCGCAATTAGTTTGTTCTAAAATAACATAAAAAAATATTACATGCATTTTTAAACAATAGTTATTTACATAAAAGTCAGGAAAACGACACATTACTGTCGAGTACTTTAATTTCCGAGTCAGGTAATGTCATTTTACTGACGAGGTTTGTATGAAATTTTACCCGAAATCGTATTTTAATATCAAATTTCAATTTTTATATAGAACTTTTGATTAATGTCAGTCTCAGTGATGACAGGAGTCTTTATAGACATTTGGAAATGTCACAAATGCGGCCGGTAATTGGTAAAGTGACGGTGCGGCCGGTAAAGTGACAGGTGCGGCCAGTAAAGTGGCAAACGGCAGGAAACGTAGGCTGTTCTGCCTCTGTCATGGAAACTAAAATTTCCTGACAGAAAGTAAGCATGAAAATGAAGGTTTCAGGACGATTTTGGGTAATAGAAAACTATTTAAAATACGATTTTTAGCTGTATACAAGGACTTATTAATATTTGACACAAATTGAAAAAGGGTGGAATTTAGGTTTTGTTTAGAGAAAATGCAATAGTGCACCTTAAAATTAAAAAAAAAACACTCACTATACAACAACATTAGCATTGTAACGCCGCGCCGCCGGGCCCACCTCGGCGAAGCCCGCCACGACTGGGTACGCATTCTGCATTACACCGGCTGAATCTCGCAGGCTCTTCAACAAAGTACGTACTATGTCATATCATTTTAAAGATAATAATGGGAGCTACAACTTTTGTAGGCAACATTTTTTGATAAAATGTCGGCGTGAAAATTTCTGCGACAAAAAGTAAAATTACGTGCCGAAAAATATACCACTTTTTACCTTTTCATAGTCATTACCAACAAACGGTAAAAGTTACGACGAAAGTCAATTGAAACTTATTTGTAGACAATGTTATAGCAAAGAGAATAAAACAAATTGCAATCCGATATGTTGTTTAGTAATCGAGAGAGACGCGATTTAAGAAACCCTTACACTTTTCATGTTTAGGGGGGCACAGGGAGGGAAGCAAGGGGGGTAGGGGTGGGGACTTTTGGCTAAACACTTGTCTAAATGGTAGTAGTCGATGGGGAAAAAATTAGCTTTATACTATTTTTTTCCTTCAACGGGTGTTTTACGACACAGGTTGACTGGACTACATAGTGGTTTATTGTAAACAGCGAAGTAAATTTACGGAAACGATACGAATATGTACGAGTTACGGTTTATGAAATATTTACGTATACCTTCATTGTAAACAAACACTAGTGATATTGAAAAAAACAAATTTGGGGGCCAACTTCACGATTTTAGCTCGCCAACATTAAATTTTTTTAACGCTACAACTTCGTTTGTTTGCACATGTAGACACACCTCGATTTTTCGTTTGCCCATTTCCCTAAAAAAAGATGGTATAAAGTAAGGGGGGGGGGGGGCTACCTTCACGATTTTAGCCTCCGAGCATTAAAATAATGGCACGCCATAAATTTCATTCGTTTTCACTTTGTTTGTTTGTTTGTAAGCACAAATTTTTGCTTTACACTTTTTACATAATTCATTATGATTACCTCGATGATTACTTACTTGATTACATAGGTATGAGTATAGTGAATTTATTTATCTTTATTTATTATAAAATCTTGCGTTCTCTCACTAGTGATTACTCTTGACATCATATTATACTAGCAGTGATTAATGTAAATCTACCAATCTAGGAGAGATCTATGTGCGGTTGTAAATACGGACGCTCCATGTTAGCCCCCGCTTAAAAAAATGTATCTGGAAAATCAGTTTTCTTCGAATTGAAAGGCAGGGGATAATTTGACTTTCAGTCCCTCGATTTTTTAAGGTCCAAATTCCACTGCTACTTTAACGAGTTGCGCTCGATGCATATTGTATTGTGCCGGTGAAATATTCGAAAAAAGTCTTGTTGTACATGGGACTTCCTGCACTTGGGGGCCAACTTGACTCTTTGCCTCCACGTTTTTTTTACTAATACGGAATAAGAATGGTGCATACGGGATTGTGCCTTTCAAATTTTCGAAAATAGTCTTACGATACTCGGAAGCTCCTGTGGCCAAATTTCTGGGCCCAATCTGAGTCTTGGCCCCCACGTTTTTTGTAATATGGAATAAGCAATAAGGTAATCGATGCAAACTGGATGGTGCTGTTCAAATTATTGAAAATAGTCTTACGGTACTCCATATTTCTGGCACACAAATGTCGCTGGTCATCTTGACTCTCAGCCCCCACCGTGTGGATGCGTGTGTCAGTCACACACTGGTCACCCACTGTGCGTGCTATGAAACTCCTCTACGTAAATGGCCACGAACAAGAACTGACGGGAACATATTTTTTATATCAAATTCTGTTAGGCCTTTTTAGTAACCGAATATAAAATACTACAAAGCTAAAAATGAAAAATAAATAAACATAAAACACTTTTCGTCAACAGAACACAAAATCGGAACTAAACAGTCAAAAATAAAATTTTTGTTGAAAAAGTTTTCATTTCCATATTGATATTTCTCAATCTAATCGTAAGATCCCAAGACTTTTTCAACGAAAATTTTATTTTGGGCTTTTTAGTTCCGATATTTTGTGTTCTGTTGACGAAAAGTGTTTTTAATTTTTTTACAAATATAGAATCAGCAACAATTGAATTGTTCACGGTACCTGCATATCGACATATATCGGACTGCGCTTGTCGACGCTAAGCGCAGATATTGCAGGTGAGAGAGAAGGGAAAACTAAGAGGCAACATCCCTCTATGGTGCTTGTGTTGATTGAAATTAAATTGAAAGAACAAATAAAATGCGTAACCGTAAGAGAGAGCTTGCCTCTTATAGTTTCCGCCCGTCCGTCCGCTCGTTCGTTGAGACACTACTAGTTCTTTATCTTAAGAGCTATTATTCTACTTTTTTGGCTATTTGGTTCGCTATGGGGTCGAGGCTTGCACCAAGGAAGGAATTTTTTCTACGTTTATTGCTAAAAAAGTTATTGTAAAAAAACCAACAAACCGTTTATTACATGTTCCATAATTTTACACTGTTTCTGTTTATTAACGATCCTAGAGATCGTTTATAATTTTGTATTGCTGTCTGTCGTCTGCCTGTTGGTCTGTCCGTCTGTTGCTTTGTCTGTTTGTCCCTCTATCTCTCCGTGTGAACGATAATAATTTGTTTAGAAATGTCCGATCGCTTTTAGATCTCCGTTAGTTATGAACTGAATTGCATGCAATCATTGAATAAGTACTATGATTACTTATTCAATGATGAAATTCAATATGGGCATAGTTTAGCCATATAATACGCAATGCCAAAAGTTAAGTCGAATCGATTCAAAATTCACAGTGCCCTTTTCGCATCTCGACCATTTATAAACCGAATTGCAAACTTTTTTATGTTTGAATGAAATTTGATACATAGACACTTGGAATAAATGAAAATCTAACGCCAGTTTCAGAGTTTGGTGTTGCGCATGCGCATTGCCAACTTTTTTTATTTATGGAAGCATTTAAATGAAATTGGATGCATAGGCGCTTGGAACAAAGGAAAATCTAACGTTAGTTTCAAAAATGGATTGCACATGTGCAACGCTATCTTTCATTATTGTGGCCGGATTTTTACGATTTTAACAGAAATTGCATCTTACAAATGGGAAATAAATGCAAGTGGAAATGCGCTTTTTGTAAATCGTTTACGATTATATTATATTAGTTGCTGCGCATATTTTTTCGTACACACTATCAGTCTAGTTGGAATAATTATTTAGCTTATTGTTTCGAACGCATGTAGAATACATGGCTAAAGTTTGAGCGTTAATTAAGATGCTACTTTTATATACGTATACACCCTTCGAAGATGTCTGTAAAAGCGTTCTAAAAACTCAAACAAGTTTTCGCCTTAAGGCGAGTAACTTTAACGCAAAGGCCATATAACGGAGTATTTATGTGTCCAAAGGAAAATAATGTATGGCATAAATATTATTATGAATAAAAAACTTAGCATTGAGAAGTCCGTACATGCGCACACCTGATGTTTAAAATATGCTGATTTTAATCTGCGATCTACTTGTCTGTACTAGAAGAATCTTTGGGTAAAATTTTAAATGTCTATAAAAAAGAAATTTGATAATGCACTATCTGCGCACGCGCACATTAATCGTGTAGATATGAAAATGCGCTAAAAATGGCGCTAAATATTATCATGAAGATCGCCGCACACATTTCCATGTTAATACTAAAGACAGTGTGCTTACGAAATAATTGTGATATTGGAAATGTCCTAACAGAAATCAAACATCCCGTTTTCGAAATAGAGAAACCAAAATTCATCAGTCGAAATTCATTTGGTGACATTCGATAAAAATGGATGAATGTACCCAACCCCATTTATTTTCTTAATTTCTTTTTTAGGGCGGTAAAATCAAATAAAGTAAAATATAGAAATATAAAATCATGAATTAGGACCCTGAAATTAACTTTTTTTATAAAAAAAATTTGTGCTTACTAGAGCAGACAAAGTGAAAACAAATGAAATATATAACCCTGTATATAACGCTTCATTATTTTAATGGTTGGGGGATAAAATCGTGAAGTTGCCCCTCCCCCCAAAATTTTTTTTCAATATCTTTTTAGACAAATGTGCAAACGAAAATCGAAGTGTTCCTAAATATGCAAACTATGAGCAAACAAAGGAAGTATATTATGTTGCATTATTTTAATGTTGGGGTGCTAACTTCACGTGGGCGTCTGTTTATTTGTTCCAAAAGCACAAAACATAAACGTAAACTCATCGTGCTTGCCAGATCGACATTTTAAACTCTTAGTTAGGATACTACAGCCCTGAAGTTCTGCGGGAGACAGGGCCCGGGCAATATTTTGACAAAAATATCCACAAAACCAGATCTAAATTGGAAATAATGGAAAAATTATAATTTAGCACATCTTACCGCCCACTTGAAGATCGAGCATTGGGATACGGCTGTAGCCCAGTTAGCCCATTTATAATCCGGGACCTGGCGTGCGATTTTAGCATGTTGCTTTGGGTGGGTCTTCAGATTAACATGTTAATCTGAGGGTGGGTCATACCATTGTTTAAGATGTATATACAATGGTCATTACTCAGGGTCATACTGGAGTATCAGTGGAGTTACAAAGCAACACAGTACTATATACAGATATTTTTGAAATCAATTTTGTTGTGTAATATGAAAGCTTATAAACGGTATCGAAGAAATGTATAAATGCCTAAAAATAATGATCGAACAGTGCAAAATGCGAATATGAATAGATTAAAAGCACGTGCATTGTGGAAAATCCTACTCATATTTAAGGGTGTAATCCAGTACTACAACATTTATGCGAAAATAGTGCGATTTATATTTCGTCTCACTTCTGTAAAACATGAGATGAAAGACGGGGCTAATTTTTTTCGTGTAAATTATACATTTAAAAAGTATGCTACAGAACTAAATTTTAATATTTAAGAAAAATCAATTATTTAGAGCACTGCCAATAAAAAGTGAACTTTTATAGGTAAAATGGCGTCAACACAAATTATTTTAAAAATCTCCCTGTAGCATACTCTGAAAAAACATTAGCAAACCATAGAGCCATCGACCAAACTTTCAAATAAATTACAAAAAATTTTAGACGAAATATTCATTCGAAATTTTTTACGAAAACTTGTAGCGCTTAGAGAAGTCATTCACCATTTATAAATGTACAGTAGGCAACACATCATACGGCAGGCCTGACTTCATTAGCGGCATTGTTTCGTTTATCGGGACTAATTTAGAAATAGAAACCGGATTCATTAGAACGTATTATAATTCCATAGTATACTGGGTAATAGAATTCACACGGAAAATGTGATTTATTTTTGGGTAAATTAAAAGTTTACGTATTTTGTGACGTTTTTTGTAACACCCCTAATATTTTAGTGTGATCAAAATTTGAGATTATTCTCATGTAGCATCTTTCGGAAAAAGATATAGTTTGCGAAAAAAGCGTTAGTTCTAATTTATTTTGTGTTGTTCCCGAATTAGACGAAATTTTGAAACACCCCTAAAATTTTGTTTGATACAAATTTGAGATTATTTCCCTGTAGCATCCTTCGGAAAGAGATATAGTTTGCGAAAAAAGCGTTAGTTCTCATTTATTTTGTGTTGTTCCCGAATTAGACGAAATTTTGAAACACCCCTAAAATTTTGTTTGATACAAATTTGAGATTATTTCCCTGTAGCATCCTTCGGAAAGAGATATAGTTTGCGAAAAAAGCGTTAGTCCTCATTTATTTTGTGTTGTTCCCGAATTAGACGAAATTTTGAAACACCCCTAAAATTTTAGTGTGATACAAATTTGAAATTATTTCCCTGTAGCATCCTTCGGAAAGAGACATAGTTTGCCCAAAAAGCGTTAGTTCTCATTTATTTTGTGTTGTTCCCGATTTAGACGAAATTTTGAAACACCCTTAAAATTTTAGGGTGATACAGATTTGAAATTATTCCCATGTAGCATCTTTCGGAAAAAGATATAGTTTGCGAAAAACGCGTTAGTTCTCATTTATTTTGTGTTGTTCCTGAATTAGACGAAATTTTGAAACACCCCTAAAATTTTAGTTTGATACAAATTTGAGATTATTTCCCTGTAGCATCCTTCGGAAAGAGTCATAGTTTGCAAAAAAAGCGTTAGTCCTCATTTATTGTGTGTTTCCCGAATAGACGAAATTTTGAAAAACCCCTACTAATAAATGTTTGGGATTTGGATATGCATTTTTTAAATATATCTAATTATAGGTACTTATTCGCTTACATGCCTTATTTTCCAGATAGGTAGAGTCTTAGTGTAATTCTATTCTTTACACTATGGTAGAGTCAATATAGTTCATGATCATGAAGTAACTATACTGGGTTTAAAAAAATATATACGTCTTATGAATAACTGGGAAAAGTGAAATTATTGAGGATTAGCCGCTGTGACAATGATTTGCGTTTTCTAATCGATGTTTAATTATATATGCATATTCGTCACAATGACTAATGACCTGGGTAAATTAGCGTAATTACTTGTTTACTTTATACAATGGTTGATGGGCAGGTAAATTCTTCAATCTTTGTTTATTCGTTTCGATTTCATTACAAGTAAGTATTATGCAACCCATCATACGTCAATCGGAAATAAAATTTAAGTGGAATACACCCTTAAAGGTTTATTTTTCAGAGACGGAGAGACATATTTGCATCCCCTAACCAGGTACGAAACGCAAGACCTATACCTGCAGTCAGTCAGTATTAAAAGCACAAAATATCTAAATTTGGCATACATTTTGTTTTTTAAATGGTTCTGATCAGACAACAAGCATTCTCATCGTGACTTTGTTTGTGTAATGTTTTCTTTCTTTAAGATTACGTATTTTATCTGTATTGTTTTATCAATGCATAAATTTCTCATATCATGAATTCGCCGTAATGGATATCCGTTGCAAAATCTTTCAAGTATGAAGGGAAACGTTTCCTCTCGCATCTACTCGCATAAAAGTGGTTGAAGATTAATATTAGACACAACATATGCAATAACAAGGGTATTTTATTAAAAATTTGTCAAACTAAGGGGTAATGTAGGGCCAATAATGGGTGATAGATAATACTCGAAGTATTCCCTATTGTTATGACGCTATGAATTGCATTGGAAATTCACCGTAAAATGCTTTCTAAAGGTGCGCTCGAGGATTATGGGCGGATATTTTAGCCCATTGACAAAATGTTCTTCATAAATAAAAGCAATTTATCAACGCCTGTCAGTTGTAGTTGTGTCTAGAGGTGTGACTTTTGGAAAAATTCCGTTTTTAATCGATATAATCTTGTCTCTTCTGCGTTAATCTCCGTGTTAATTAATGTACGAAGCTCAAAGGAACACTGACTTTTAGTGTTGTTTTAATGTACATATATTTAGGGTAGCTTTTAATCTCAGCTGACAAAAGTCGCATCTCTAGAGCTTTCTTATAAATCAATAACAATAAATATATTAGAATGTATAGAGAGGATCGTGTTTAGTGGCTGTAGAAAAACGACTTCGTTTCGACATAGTAGAACTGCAAGATGTGTTATTGTTGCCTTTTCCACTCGAGTAAATGATTTTGGCATTGTGCCACTTCATTCATAAAAGCGGCATTTATTTGCAAAGAGCCGAAAAGTGAAACTACGTAAATGTAGAAGAATTTTGGTATAATTTAGGTATTGTGATGCTATTGAAAAAGTTAAAAGTTGCGCTTCATTTGCTTCCTACCTTCATATACTGAAATACGCGTTACAAAAGAATTTCTTTCAATTTAGTAATATAATTATGTACGAAATCTGAAAAAAGGATACAAATTGCAGTGGCCGTACTTGTGCTTCTGTTATCTCATCATTCTATCACACTTCAAGAATTAAGATTCATAAGGGTCAAAGGGATCCTCGACACTAACCGTTGCGTTGCGATAAAATAAAGGTAGATTCAGCGATATTGAAGTACCCTCTATACCTGACCTGGACTATTAACGTAGTGTTTCATCATAATCCATTGAATGACTGTCAAGATCGTAGCAATTTGTCATGGTCTGTCATTGTAATCAAATGTATACATTCTACTTATTAGCAACCGTACGCCGCTCACTGTACTATTAAACAGTTCAGTGACGTTCAATGAAACCAAACCCTGATAAACAACTTTTTTTCTAGCTCTTTTCGAAAGCTTGAAATTTTTTTCTTTCTGATTTATGTCCACGTTTGTATTCATCTCGAAGACATAAATCGCACTTTTTTGTGACAAAATGATTTACCTTCTTCACGGAGATTATGCAAAATGCGCACAAACAGAAAACAATATCGTTATAATTGCGAGATTCATTCAATTTATTTACGGTAACGAAAACAGCCTTATTAAATCTCAACTGTATACTGTAAGAACGTAAGGTTGATTTATTTATGAATGTAATTCGCTATACGCACACCATTTGGGGTGCAAATTTGCATACACTCATATGGTAATTGTGGTAATCTAACTTGTGACCCTGTCAGAGAGAACAAGAGATACTAATGAAGCTGTATTAAGTTGATTAAGAGTTTCATTACAAATTCAACCAAATTTGTTAATGGGAGTATTAAATTATACCTTTTAAGTTTGTTTTGTGTATAATTGGATCAGTAGTGTACCATTCATAAACTGCAAAAATGTGACCAAAATAAAGTTGTATTTTGTCTTCCTTTTTTTTGCCACAGGAATTGAGTGCGACTCTGCCATCGTTGACATAGAATCAGTACTCACTCAAAGGAAATGCAAAGCAACTTACAAACAATGAAACTCCATAAAGCCGACTAATAAGGCAGAACTCGCAAACATCGCCTAACCTAATTAAGGCAGAGCCTGGTTAAAATACGGTTTCATTCAGATTACGTTACCGTTATCACAAATATAAGAGATTACACTAAACAGTGTCAGTGGGTTACATTTTTTTTAAATTAGAGATAAAAAATACTTAAATTGGTTTCGGTAAAACGGAGGGGAACCGTCTGAAGGCGTAAGATAAACACGCATCTGTCCCCTACTTCCTCCATTTTAAAATTTCAAAATGTAACCTATATCATTTGCAGTACAGCATTAGAAAGCACCGAAAACTTACGTTTTTCGGTGATATACCATAAAGGACCCATTTGAATATGGCGTTATCTAATATGCACAAACATTAATGCCTTTGACACAATAAAGTCAATCAAATACCTTAGTAATACTAGTATTAAAAATAACCCCGTGGACTGGACCTACATCGAGCTAGGTGGCTATACCAAATGTCGACGTTTTACGTTATTCTAAGCAACTTTTAAATAGATTTTTTTTACGTACGTACCACGTACGTAAATAATGGGGAGGATTTTTGTAAAAAAATATTTGGAGCGCCGCAACGGCATCGAACTTTTTTTTTCAAATCGCAACCTAAAATTCTTATTAACAAATTATTCATTCGAAAGAAATTATTTTTCTATGTACCACTTATAAAAATTATGCCAAATTTTTAAAAAAAAACACCGAGAAAAAAATGTCAAAGTTAAAAAACTAAAACATTTTTTGACGGAAAAACGGTTACTATAATTTTGTTAAAATTTTACGACTGTACATTGGGCATAAAGGAAGAGCGCCGTGACGTTATACCACTGATTTTTCAAATAGCAACTCACATTTTTTATTATCGAGCCAAGTTTTAGAGTTGTTACTTATTCAATTACGAGAATTAACCGGGAGCCACGTTGCCTGAATGTAGACAATAAATGAATTTAGAGTACCTACCTAATAAACACAAACATAAATAAAAAACAAGTTGTAAATCAGCATATGCATGATTAAAGCGCATTTTTGGTAATACAGGTCAGTATTTTATTAGCGAAGTTTAAAATTATCGATCTCACGAGTAATTTTGGCTGCGTTAAATAATTAATTTTATTTAATTTCAATTGAGGGTACGTCTTTATTTTGTAAAATAATCACAAAATAAATAATTAAGTTTTTATACTGGTAGCGACGCTATCTAACGATAAAATTATAGCACCTCCGAAAACCATATCGAAATTATTTTCTTAAAAAATCGATCTCACAAGTAATCTAACTCAAAATAGACTGGAGCCTGCACATCTACACTATATCAGAAAGCTTTTAGTGAAAATTTGAAGTCTCTAGCTATCGTAGTTGCTGAGATCTCACCCGGACAGCCGGCCAGCCAGCCATAACGAATATTATAACGTATTTTTTTCAAAAATGCGCTAAAAACGCGTGAAGTCGCAACAATGTGGGACCCGACCCGTGGTATTTACGAGAGAGCGTATCATAAAAAATTATCGACTGTCGCAAACTAATTACAATTATTAATTCACTAAACGGTAAATTTCGTTTTTGGTTGAGTATACAGGAAATTCGGAACAGAACGATAATAAATAGGGGGTTATATACGATTTAGTATATTCACTGTAGCTTTGCCAGTATGTCGTTAGCGCTTAATTTTTGAAGTCACGTTCTTGCCTTTTTCTAACTTATGCGTATCGTTGGGCTTTTTGAACGCCCCGAGCAATTCACAAGTAAACAAGGCTATTAACCATTGAAGATGAGATTTGAACCATACAGTGGGAATTCCTAATTACAAACCGGCAAAGCTACAGCGAATATACTATATTTTGGAAGCAAGCATTTTTCCTAAAAAAGATATCAGTCTCAGCGGATGATTTATTGGGGTTTAACTGCGCCTGCATAAGCGAGACTAGTTGGGAATAGCGGTCATTTTTTCGGTAAACATTGCGACATCCAGTTTTGTAATCTTATATGTGAATGTCCCATTTATCTTGAAACAGTCGATTATTCCGGAAACTAGCGAATCTATCAAAAAATGATTAATATAAAATATTCTTCATATGAAGAGGCCCATTGAATGATGTTACGCACATTTTCATATAACTATCTCTTAAGGCTCGAGTCATTGAATAATAATTCTAGATTTATTATTCAATGCTCCAGTATAAGACCAGGGGGTCGATTTTTGAAACCAGTCGCATCTATTCGTATACGCTTAGATGCGAAGACTTAAAAACGTATACGTTTTCCAAATGCAATTTTTGACTACTGTTCGTAACTGCTTGGAACCGAAACGTACAGTGCATATGACAACGTCGCTTTTGTTGCTTGATTAGAACTAAAGCGGACTATTTGACGTTTGGGTTTGAGCTTATGTAGGTGGTGAGGTGAAGATATTGCTCAGTCATTTCAAATTAAAGAATAATAATATTTTAGGCAAATACTCAAAACACGATGGACACGCCAAAGCGAGGGTGCAATACCACGCAAAACCAAAAAAGGTGGTATGTGGAGTTTGCTAAAAAACACTCCGATATAATAGCAGGGAAACAAACTGCGACTTTGACGTGCAAGAAAATGCAAGACTAATGGAAAGAAGTAGCTGATACCCTTAATAGCATGCCAGTTTCTTCAAAAAACAGGAAGCAATAGCGCAAGGTAAACAAATATTTATCTAAATTTTAGATGCATTTGTGCATTTTATAGACGTGGCATGATTTACGGGCACGCACTAAGAATAAAGTTGCCAAACAACGAAATTACCAAAGGGGAACGTAAATAAATAAATAAATAATGATAAATTGTGTTTCATTTAAGACTTCTATGGGGTTGTAAGGATTACGGTTCCTATTTGGGCGATAATTGCGCTCGGCATTCTCTAAATTGGCTATTACAAACACATTCACAGCTTCATCAATTGTTGTAAGTAGATACCTCTCAAGTCTCAAGAGTCAAAACTTCAACACTAACCAATACATAACCCACAGACGTCAGTTGGGAGCGTTTGCGAACGGCATTTACCCGCTCGCAGAAAAACGAACACAATTGAACGTATACGCAATATAAAGGTATGGCCAAAAATTGCAAATATACGTTTCTTTACGAATACGTATACGTTTTAGGGAAACGTACGGTCAAAAATCGACTCCCAGTTAATTTTTTCAAATAGAAACCTATACTTTTTATTGAATATTCTTAATCTAGATCAGAAAATAATAAACTTTCGTGGGAAACGTTTTTTCCATGCACTGTTTTTCAAATACATTCTTCCAAAAACCCGAGTTTTGGTTTGAGCTATTTATTTTTTGTGCAACTGGACCTAAGTGAATGAAGTATTTCTTTTGAAATCATTTTTTTGTCGTTTCAAATACAGCGTGTTTCAAAATGAATAGAGGGGTTTCAACATGTTATAATATTTGATAGATGAAACTTACAGCCACAAGTGATATATCAAATGAAAGAGAAACTCAAACAGTTTTTGTTTGTTGGCATCAGTGCGTATGTTTCCGCCGCAATCCGCTAGAAAGCGCTAATAGCAAAGATGGCGACTAAAAGAACAGAAAGCGTTTTGTGTTTTACAGTTTGCAAAGACGGAATCTGTTGTTACTGTGCAACGTGCGTTCCGGATTAAGTTCGGTTGTGCTCCTCCAGGTGATAACAACATTCGCAGATGGTATCATCAGTTTCAAGACACTGGCTGCCTTTGTAAAGGCAAGAGTACGGGACGACCACGAACTAGTGAAGAGAGCGTTGAGCAAGTGCGTAATTCGTTGACGCGTAGCCCTATGAAATCCGTTCGGATGGCTAGTCGTGAATTAGCAATTCCTGTGACGACTGTTTGGAGAGTTTTACGGCGACGCTTACAGCTACGTCCTTATCGTTTGCAGTTGTTACAGGCTCTGAAGCCTACCGACCATCTTTTACGTGCCAACTTCGCTAACGACATGTTGTTGCATGACAATGAAGATTTTCTGGATCTTGTCGTCTTCAGTGATGAATCGACCTTTCACCTTAGTGGTCGAGTTAACCAGGGCCGCCGGCAGAAAAAAATTTAGAGGGGGTCAAAATCTTTAAGTCAATTTTCAATTCTGGAAATGAATGAAAGAACAAGAAAAATTTATATTTTAATAATCATATAATACAAAAAAAGATTAATGAGTAAATAAAAACTGTAATCTCCTTCGATCTTGACCAAATTTATCAATAACCTTGTTTATAAAATTAGTTTTATTACTTTTATTTTTTAATATCATTTGTCTGTGTACACTTAACAAACACAATCCAGATAATCTATCTTCTGATATACTGGACCGTAACCAGGTTTTAACACGTCGCATGGTACTGAAGGACCTTTCAATGGTAACACTCGTTGGCGGCAACGCTAAAAATATATTTATCGCCTTTTTAATTGATGGGAAAAAATGTACTTCATGATCAAGAATTTCTTGAAATCCTAGGTTTTCATCAACTGTCTTTGTTTTCCAAAGTTCTATCCACGTTTCAATTTCTGCTGCAAAGTTTTCAAGATCATATTTCTGAGAAATTTCATCTTGCTTAAGTATGAGTTCTGTTCCTAATTTTCTGGGATGTATTTCCGAGAGTAAAAATGCGGTACTGGTATCGGCAGAGAATCTGAGAGAAATAGACTGTATTATAGAGTCCATATATGGGATAAACAGGGAGACTTTATAGTATTCTTCAGTTCCATTTAATACATAGTTAGCTCGTTGTGTTTGTTTAGATGCTATTCGTGGTACTGTAA
>NW_022171341.1:0-35144 GCF_008802855.1 Photinus pyralis | reverse complement strand
TCAAAATCGTTATTTATGCCCCAAGATCATTGGGAAAAAGACTAGGCGCATTATCTCAATGCCCAAGACATGAATTTGATGATTTTTTGGCGAAAACGTGGATTTTGATCAAAACATGTCAAAATCGTTATTTATGCACCAAGATCGTTGGGAAAAAGATCAAGAGCATTATCTCAATGATCTAAACATGAATTTGATCTATTTTGATGGACCACATGGATTTTGATCAAAACATGTCAAAATCGTTATTTATGCACCAAGATCGTTGGGAAAAGACTAGGCGCATTATCTCAATGCCCAAGACATGAATTTTATGCATTTTTGGCGACCACGTGGATTTTGATCAAAACATGTCAAAATCGTTATTTATGCACCAAGAGCGTTGGGAAAAAACTAAGCGCATTATCCCAATGCCCAAGACATGAATTTGATGCATTTTTGGCGACCACGTGGATTTTGATCAAAACATGTCAAAATCGTTATTTATGCACCAAGATCGTTGGGAAAAAACTAGGCGCATTATCTCAATGCCCAAGACATGAATTTGATGCATTTTTGGCGACCACGTGGATTTTGATCAAAACATGTCAAAATCGTTATTTATGCACCAAGATCGTTGGGAAAAAGATCAAGAGCATTATCTCAATGATCTAAACACGAATTTGATCTATTTTTATGGACCACATGGATTTTGATCAAAACATGTCAAAATCGTTATTTATGCACCAAGATCGTTGGGAAAAAAACCAAGAGCATTATCTCAAAGCCCAAAGACATGAATTTGATGCATTTTTGTTAACTATAAAATGTATTTTGTAAGATTAAAATAAATTGTCGTTAAAAGTGATTGTAATACTGAGGATCCTTCGATATTTCGTTGTATCGGTTTATTATTTCTAGTTTTTTACTTATTTGTTGATTTTTCAATTATGTGTATGACGAATGTATGTAATCTTCAAATTACTAGGACATAATAAAGATATTGATTGATTGATTGATTCCTTGATTAACGCACCTCTAAAAAGCAGTATGCGGGTCACTCTGTAATTGGGCGCAAGCCTGTTGAGGGCCCAGAACAAGAAAGGGATAATAAATAAATAAATAAATTTAACGATTATAGCTCCGTAGTTTTTCTGAAAGCCTGTTTTTGATATCAATACTTTCTCTGCCTACGTGTTGATCCCCTTTTTACAAAAAATTAAGTTAAATTCAAATATTGATATAGCAGATCTATATATCACAGTGAGATCATTGATTAAAACAGGCTTCATTGTGACGTCAATAATTGTTTATGTTCTATCCCTATTTTATTCCTTTAGCTTGGCAAGACCAGAACAAGGATCTCTTAGTTTGCCTTTGTTTCCCCCTCTCTTTTTTGACATTTACTAAAGACTATCGGCGCCTCTCCCGTTTACTACATTTACCATGTTGCTTATTTTTGGTAGTATTTAAGAACCCTAATATTCACCCCGACCCACCTCTACTTTGCCTGAGCTTACCTTGTGTTTAACTCAAGGTAATTTTGTTAAATTTGTCCAAAGTGAACGTAAGACAGTGTATTAATTGAAAATAATATAAGATTAGAAGCTCTGGCGATATACGGTGCTATTTATTAAGAAGTAGACATAGGGATTCACGTGTATGGTTTTTCCCCATGTTTAATTTTCAATTACAAAATCTCTTCTGAAGGGCACCTAATTTTATGTAACCAAAATAACTACTTAAAATAAATAAAGATCTAGCTGCCATATTAATTAATTTGAATATTCTTGCTTTGGCCTCCGTATTTTTATTTTCGCTCGTGTATTCAACTGAAGAAAAAGTCGATATTGTCAATTGGTATTGTGCCGGTAACAGTTTAAGGAACGAAGAGATTTATTTTCTATGAAGTTAAAGCAACAATATCCAAATTAATTAATATGGCAGCCAGATCTTTATTTGTTTTAATAAGTTACTTTGGTTGCAGCCCGATTTTTTAAATTTAAAAGTAGACATAGGGAAAAACAATGCACGTAAATATCTGTGTCTACTTCTTAATAAATGTCTCTGTATGTATAATTCCAATGACATAGCCAAATCAGCTATACAGTACAACAAAAACCAGAAGGGCTTCGGATTAAAAACAACCCTTAGTAAGGAAAATGACCAGAAGTAGATCACTTCAACCTAAACTATAAACCTTTCCCCGCGATAGAGGGAGGTGGAAAGTTACAGATAGCTTCTTAATATCCTTATTAGAATGATTAAGAATTAAAAAGGGATGTTTTTTATTTCGCAGGAAAATTAAGGGATAAGTGTTCATGAGCGGCTAACACAAAGAAGCTATTATTACATCGGCTTTACTTGTAAGAAAAACCTATGCAGAAAAGGAAAGAAAACGTTCCAGCAAAATAAAACTAGGATTGTTAATTTTATAGCACGCTAAGTTGCACTTATAAGCAGTAAATGCCTATCGCGGTAAACAAGACCGGAAAAAACGGAAAGGTATGACAGTTAATAGAAGGTGGACTTTTATGATTACAGTGATTTTTATTCAAAACGTTTCTGAAAGTAAACGTAAGTACCGGCATGTAGCTGCGAGAACTTTTATGTACACAGTTTTATCGCCAATAATGATTTTTCTATGCATGTTAGAATAATTAACTAAAGAAACGATTTGAATTTAAATGAAGGTTTCGCTATAAATTTTAGTCTTAATTCCATCGGTTTTAATTTAGGAGATTTTACTATTCATAAATCAAAGCAAAAATTAACATTCCGGTCGGTATTATAAATACAGTTAGAAAAATATTTGTTATCTACTTTTGGAAGACGTTTTTATCAAATCCTAATAATTACGCTTTAAGCCTTTCAAAACAATTTTGTCTTGGTCACGTCTCTAATAGCTTATCACGTTCGAAATCAGAAAATATAAACGTACCATTCGGATTTTCATACAAATTATTTATGGTCGTAGCCGTATACAGCCACCTTTTTTATTACGAAAAACCTTTAATTCACGGTGTGTTTTGCTTATATCGACAAATAATAAACACAGAAGAAACAGCGGGATACGTAATAAATTATTTATTAACTTGGTAAAATACACACACGTTGTTTTTTTGATATGGAGGTAGCAAGTACTGTCTATAAAAGTGCATTTTCTGTTCTAATCTCAATTCAATATAAATTTACATTAACATCTTATTTAAGTCCATAATAATCTTTAAAAAACCATTAATCTCGTTTGATAAAGATCTTAGGAAAAAGAAAAACGAATCGTGAGAGATAAAGTTGGAACAAAAACCAACTGGAGTTCGATTTGCATATTCAACTAATGAAGACAGGTCTAGTGTCAATACTTATTTTTATTAATTGTTACACTTACTCAGTTTAATACCAAATGACATCACTTGAAGTAGCACTCGTTAAAACGAAGGCGATTGATCTATACAAATAATGTGTTTTAAATAAAAAGGTAGTTAATGTTGTTTTTAAATATTGGTATTGTAGATAAGCAAGATAAATGGAATAGGAATTGCTTCATTTCACTTTACGGGTGTGTAGATTATCTTGTGTTGAATTATCTATTAACACCCACTGTAGATTGTTAACTTTTGATGATACCATCATGTCGGAGACTAGGAAGAATACGTCCAACTGTTGTTTTTATTTGATGATGAATTATGAATAAAAGACGATATGCATTTCACACCTTATGTGAAGCCAAACGATGATGAGGTATACAGTGAGTTTTTTCAAGTGAGCCTTAAAAAAACAGGCCAGCCTATAGTATATAATGAACATGCCACGCTCGTCTCACAAACTGAACCAGTCTTTATTATAATGCATTTTTGGGTTATGTTATAACTGCTCAGCGAAATATGCGATTTCAACAGAATTCGATATTTATTATTTAATTTTAATGGAAATAATTACAATAAATGTGCACAGTGCCCTCTTTCATTTTCAAAGCAATACGCCAAACGAGTATGGAATGTACAGCTGCCCTTAAAAAATGAGGGTATCAGATCTCTTCATTCTTGTGAATTTTCTATTGAAGCGTTATTATACAACTTGGTTTTAAGGAAACCTGAGAAAGATCTGGTGAACATAGAAGCCAAGTCACGGGGCCGAATCTTCCCATCCAAAGGTCAGGAAATGTTTTATTTAGGAAACGCGAAAGAAACCTGTAGAATGTGGATGAGCCCAATCTATTTGAAACGGTGTGCGGTAAATTCGCCCCGGAAAACTCGCCCCGGTAAATTCGCCCCCGAAAATTCGCCCCCGGAATATTCGCCCCCAAGTAAATTCGCCCCCGGAATATTCGCCCCCAAGTAAATTCGCCCCCGGAATATTCGCCCCCAAGTAAATTCGCCCCCGGAATGTTCGCCCCAAGTAAATTCGCCCCCAACAAATTCGCCCCCGGAATATTCGCCCCCAACAAATTCTCCTCCGAATAATTCGCGCTTAGAAGATTCGCCCCCGTAGGATTAGCCTCATAACATTTATTAACCCTCGGAAGTAATAGGTTGGTTTGGTAACATATTCCAATCCCGTAGATACCTCATTAAACTTTTTTTATCGTTATCCCTTTCAAAATTACGTAGTTCTTCACTTTGTTATTGTATCATAGTCTAATGGAAATAATGTATTTTTACCAAGAAAATATTTGGTTGGCCTACAGGAGCAAGGTACAAACTTAAAAACAGTGCGGTAATGGAGCTCATTATCAAACCGCAAACAATTGACAACGGTTCGCAGAAAAAAATTTATTCCGTTTCATCCCTCGCTATTTCATCTTGATCTTGCGATCCATAATCTAATTACACAATGACAATTTTAAACAAGATACAGTTATTTAGAAATAGCTATTTGTGTATTAAGAGCGCAAAATGATATATTGTCGATTGAAAGAGACAGTTGACGCGCGACGAAGGAGCGCGGCAATCTCTTGAAATCGACAATCAATTTGCGCTCGAATTACACACAAGATTTTTTCTACAATCGATCAGTTCACATATTTCCAGAAATTTAAATTTCTCACTCAAATCATTTTAATCTTATTCCCAAATGAAAGATGTCATTTACTCGTTGTCATTGGATACTCTGAGCAATGCATATTTGATTTATAGTTAATAATTGGGAGAGCGAGCGTTTTTTTCTATTTTGCGCTTATAAGCGACAAAGTGACATTCCTCGAAAAAGATGACGTTTGCGTTGTCAGATACGAGCGTAAATGCCTACTTTGGATATCGATTGTAGAAAAAGGTATTTAAATGTTTGTAAAATAGCACACAGGAATGATATAAATACGAAAATGTAACACGATTTTGGCTTTGGTAACACCTCAAATTAAAATAAATAAAAGAAGAAATAAATTTTATTATATAAAATATTATAAAGTATTACTTATAGTTGCTACAAATGCTATTTACCACATCAAAATGCACATCACTGCTGTGGTCCAGATAGACTGAACCACGAATATTATTATTGCATCGCGCCGGATCTGGAGAAATGATATGCCACGTCAAAACGTTTCCAAACTTTGACCATACATATATCTTTATGCCCAAAAGATTCGCGGTGGCCATTATTTCCTCGCTAGCCGCCCATGTTCCTTCAGAAGCCATCTCCGGTCTTGGGTTGTCAGCTCCTTCCGCAGACTGTGAATACTCTTCACAGATGATCCTACGGAACACTGCATGTTGTGATTGGTCACCTGTGATGGTAAAACAAATTGATCTAAAAAAGCAGTTCCCGTCCCCAACTATGCTATAAGTTTTACGTGGTGGGTTCCTTCTCGCAAAGGGAACTCCTAATGTGTTCGGAACAGTAGCCGATTTCCTAAAGAATTTTATGGGGCCCAAATTTTTGCATAAGAGCCGCTGCTCTTTCACCGATAAGGGTACGTACATTAACTCTTCTTCCATTGTTTGTACAGATTTTAACATTAAATCATTGCTGTCAGGTTCTTTAACTTGCATCGTTTCTGATTGGCATTCATTATCACCGAGATTATCACCACCTTCTTCATCTACATCTGAGTTGTCATCGCTTGAATGAGATGATTCTTTTGTAGGAACTAAACTTCCCGAGACACATGCCCCAACTGCCGCTAGATATACCAAATGTTCGTGGTTACCTTTGTAGAATTGGTACCTTTGGACTTTGTTACAATTCGACTGTCCAGGTTTTCGTATAACTTCATTCTGCAGCGCAATTTTCCTCCAACCTCCAAAGCTTTTCTGTCAAAAACTGCGTCTGATTCTGCTTCCATTAGCTTTTGTATAAATAAATAAAAGGACAGGTGTTTCCTCATGCAAATTTGCTTAAATTTTAGATGCCACCCCTCCACGGAATTTATTGTCCTGGGTAAGTTTTTTTCTACGCGGTCATAGCAATTCCATGTTGAAGGAGGAAATTTTGGGGGTATCACCTTTCTTCCGACTGTCTTCCCTTTCACGTAATTTTTTTCTAAATGAGCGCACAATGGAAGAAGTCTGGAGTCAATTGCATCGACCAAGTCATCGAAAACTTTCTGAAATAATAATAAAATAATAATAATAATAATAATAATCCACCAGGAGCTTGCATTAAAGCACAAACTCGTACCCACACGAACACAATATTACAAATATACACCAACAAACATCCTCGAAAACGACGAATTCAAATTATACTGGGATAGGACATTACACACAGACAAGACAATACCACATTAACAGACCAGACATTACACTTATTCACAAAAGAACTAACAAGACACATCTAATAGACATAGCAATACCAAACGACGCGAACCTTCTAGATAAGGAGCAAGAGAAAATTGAAAAATACACTCCACTTGCAATTGAAGTAAAAGAGGTATGGAAGATGGATCCAGTGACAATAGTACCAATGATGATATCCGTTACCGGACTAACAGCGAAAACTTTTACACGCTACTTGCACACGTTAGAACTTCCGGAATACCTGCACACCAACATGCAAAAGGCCATACTATTGAAAACGGCTAACATCGTTAGAAGGTTCCTTAACCAATGACAAGTCACATCGCTGCATGAAGACTTGGTCAAGAACCGTCTCATGTACCACAACCGCTATTAGTGTGAAAATAAACCAATTAATAATAATTTTTGCAGTGACATCATGAGGTGCATCTGACATATACCTATGTAAACAATTTTACTGCTTACCTGTATATCGGACTCGGGGACAAAAGATAGTGCAACAAGGCTGTGGAAGCCGCTTCTAAGGTCTTTTTCTTCTATCTTGTTGTAGGCTTCTTTGAGATGTGGAATTTTCTGTACTCTTCTCCATAAAATTTGAGAAAAATGGAAAAGGCATCCGGCCAGCTTAGCCTGCGGAAAGCATGCCTTAACTGCGTTGATGGCAGCCGCTTCAAAGTCGCTGGCAACGTATTCAGGACAGAGTTCTTTACCAGTTCTTTGTTTCACTTCGTCTTTTACAGCCTCGAAAAGGACTTTATACGACTGTTCATCTTTACTGCTCATTAGGCTGTATACGCACGGGAGGAATTTGTTAAAAAAGTCACAATGAATGGTGTAAAGTTGATAAGCGATATTTGGAACTGTAGAAAATGTTCCATCAATGATATAAAACTTCGCGTTTACCAGTTGACGTAAGCCATCGTTGGAACAAAATATCAATTGACGGTTTTTGTCTTGAGCGCCAGAATCAAAAATTAACCATCTTCCACCATTAAACGATGAAAATTGGACAGGTAGTTCATCCGGAACTGCATAAATGTCTTTGGGCTGTTTATCATACCCTTGGGATTGGGCATTTCTAATGGTTCTCTTCAAAGATTCCTTATGTGGCAACTTTGAAATTACTTCAAGGTCTGGGTTATGTTCAACCATCTTTTTTAAGTAAATTTCGGAAGGCATTGTTTGAGGATGCTGTTTAGCTGCCATTTTCATGTTTGCCGTTATCACTTTAGAATGTGCTGAACCCCAATCGGAACCATGGCTATGATTGGGTATTGGACCTCTAGCAATTGCCTCTTCATTTGGCGTAAGCCAAAGTCTGGCCTGACAAGTGCTACCTAGAATCTTCGTACCTGCTCGAAAGCGACATCTCCACGCTGATGTTCCATCTTTCAGTTGTTTTCCGAAAACATACATAAAACCATCATGCACTAAGCATTTCTTGCCTCTTTCAGTTGTGAAATTCGGCATGGTATTCGTTGAGAAGGTGTACAGAATCTGCTTTAAGAATGCTGCTGTCGTGTTTTTATTCTCACTTATAGATTCGTACGAGTTCCAAAGATGTGAAGTACAAAGAGTGGTTATTGTCTGAAGACGAGACATACAAACATTCCTCTCTCAGTTACATTTGAACGTAGGCGTCCTTCGAGACAGGATTACACATTGTCTTTGAAATTTTTAAGCAACCGATGCATTTTCCCGATTAAATAAATATTTGCAAAAATGACAATATTTGGAACTCAATACGGCGAGACTGGCAACTCGAAATTGTTCATATTCAATCGTCTTTCACCTGTAAAAGGCTGATTCAACGGTTCAACGTCAACCGTATGTTTACAATACATTTTACAACAAATTGCGTTTACAAAGGAGTCGAATTACTCATTTATGGATGTATTGAAATGTTTTTTTCATCAATGTATAAACAAAGGGTGATTCTTTCTTTAGACTTACATTTGAAAATTGGTCCAGATTTGATGTAGGTACCTAAATTAGTGTTGAAAAACACCAACTTAGGTGAAGTTTGCTGAAGTATCAAATCATAATTAAAATAATCTAAAAAAATCTAACTCGAAACTCCCATTTCTTTAAAATATTAAAAAAAGTTGGCTGATATATATATTAGTTAAGTAGGAATTAGTCTGCTACGGTACTCTTGTACTCGTTTCAAATTCATCCCGTCGGATCAAACTTAAATTTGAGAATTTTGATTTTCAATCAAATAAACTCTTCGTCTATTAGGATTGTAATATTTAAAATCTTAGAAAATCGTGCACAACATTCGGTTTTTTAAGTAAATCTAACTACCTAATTAAAAAATAATGCAAAACTTACCAGCACCACGTGAAACCGATCTTCTTCAATACTCAAAACTATTTTTTTTCCCACAGGTTTATACCAAACTCCGAAAGTTAAAAAAAACACCGTAGAATATAATCGTTACCTAACCAAAAATCAAAGTTCGTATTCGCGCCAAAATATAACAAGTAGGAACATAAAAAGTTTCAAAACACATACATCACCAATGACCAAACGAGCCATCAAACGTTCTGTTAGGAAGAAATTAAGAAGCTAACAACTCAGTCAATCAAAAATGTCATTTAAATTAGATTATAATATATTACCTTCTTTTGTAATACAAGAATTAAAGTGGATTTTCCATATGTCATGTCTGAAATAATAGAAGTCATTAAGTCATTTTGAATACAGGATTTATTTTCTTTGGATGTCAAATCCTTTGCAAATCACCCTTACTTGATTCAACCTTATCTTAATAGCCTATTCATATTTTAGTTAACAGGATTAATAAATCTTATGGGGCGAATCCTACAGAAGCGGAATCGCCGGGGGCGAATCTTCCAGAAGCGAATTTGTCCGGGGCGAACTTGCCGGGGGCGAATTTTCCGGGGCGAATCTTACGGAGGCGAATAGTCCTGGGGCGAATTTACGTGGGGGCGAATTTTCTTGGGGGCGAATTTTCTTGGGGGCGAATTTTCTTGGGGGCGAATTTTCCGGGGCGAATCTTACGGAGGCGAATAGTCCGGGGGCGAATTTACTTGGGGGCGAGTTTTCGTGGGGGCGAATATTCCGGGGGCGAATTTTCAGGGGCGAATTTACCGGGGCGAATTTTCGGGGGCGAATCATCCTACGATCATTTGAAACCATACACATTTAGTCCAGGGAATAGAGGGTTTTAACTTGCAAAATGAGAAGTAGTTCCAATTTCTTTTGCATGTCATAGACAGTCATCTGGTGGTTTAGAATCTAAGTTTTCGACCTCCCACCCCTTGTGCTTCCCCCGTACCAACCCCAAAACCCCTGAAATTTGGTTGGTTTCTTAGTTTTTCAATCATGTCTTTTTAATGGTTCACTTTAGAAAAAAATGTTGTTATCAGAAATTATAAACCATAAAATTCTACACAACTTTGATATACACCACTTTTTTGTGAAATGTTTATTAAAAAAGATATAGCGCTTGAGAGTTGGTTATATTTTTAAGAATTCTAAAATTTCTATGTAGATGTTTTAAACCAAATTTCATACTGTATCTATATAATTAAGAGTTTTATGAGAAAATATCTTGAATTTATTGTGGTATAAATCCCTCTACTCTGCGCCTTTACTTAAGGGGATGCATAATAATGAATCTTGTAACCCTTGCCAGTGAGGATATTTGAATCACTGTGAGATTGTAGCGCTTTCTAATATACTTTTGACATTAAAAAATTGTCTCACTTCAGTTTAGTTTTACCCCCCCCCTCCCTTCGCCGCGGTAGGAATAGATATTTAAACGCTCTTGACATTAAAAAATTGTCTCACTTCAGTTCAGTTTACCCCCCCCCCGCGCGGAAGGAATAGATATTTAAACGCTCTTGTGGCGATTGTGAAGTTAGTCAGAGAATACAACGCTTATTACATAATATTTTCTATTCCTCTTAAATATCTATTCCTACAGCGGTTGGGGGGAGGGGGGGGGGATGAAGGATATGAAGGATGAAGCTGAACTGAAGTGAGATAATTTTTTGTTTCAAACGTATATTAGAAAGCCCTACAATCTCACAGTGATTCAAATATCCCCACTAGCAAGGGTTGAAAGTTGAATTATTATGCATCCCCTTTGGTAAGGGTGCAGCGTAGGGGGATTTATACCACGATAAGTTCAAGATATTTTCTCATCAAACTCTTAATTATAGAGATGAAGTATAAAATTTGGTTAAAAGATCTACATAGAAATTTCAGAATTCTTAAAAATATAACCAACTCTCAAGCTGTATATCGTTTTTAATAAACATTTCACAAAAAATTAGTGTATATCAAAGTTGTGTAGAATTTTATAGTCTACAATTTCTGATTACAATATTTTTTTGTAAAATGAACGTATAAAAAGATGTGATTGTTTGAAGCATTACGTTTTGTGTCACAACACAATACATTGCATGCAGATTATATTTTAAACTGTAGCATAAAATGAGTTTGCTAATAAAACCTCCATCCGTCGCACAAAAACACGCTTAAGTAACGTTTTCAATGTAATATAGAACATCCAGTTCTAGATCTCCAGAAGGTATTTACATGGGTCAAAAAGCCCCGGGACTAACCAATAGATGGCGCCAAATATATCGAATGCGCAATTGTTTTAGGTAGTACCAACCTTCAAAAGAAACGTGTCAAAATTTCATGACATTTCGTTCACTAGTTTTCGAGATATTGAGGCTGAAGCCTGGGCTGAAGTGACGCTACTTTTGCAAATTTGTGAACAATGAATCAAAACGAGTTTCGCGTCTTAATCAAACGCTGGTATTTGATGGGTAAAAATACCGTACAGGCCTAGGAATGGCTTGAAAAACGTTACTGGGAAAATTCTCCGTTTCAAACAACCATTTGCCGATTGTGTGCTAATTTTAAACGTGGTCGTACTACCACTGAAGACACAGAACAAAACAACAACAAATTGAATCTAAGCGTTGTTTAGAGCTTCTAAAGCGCGATAAAAAGGATTTTTAGCGTCGATATGTGACCATAGATGAAACGTGGATTCACCGCTACACGCCAGAGTCGAAAAGAGCATGTGCTGAGTGGAGAGCAGAGGGGGAAAGTCATCCAAAGTGTCCAAAAACCCAACAATCGGCTGGCAGCGATTACTGGTTCTTCGCTGATTTGGAAAAAAATGTTCCAGGGAAAGAGATTTGACTCAAATGAAGAGGTTATTGGTGAAACCAACGCTGTAACGCTCTCAAAACAGTCAAGGTGCTCCCGCACTCGATTCGGATTTGTACACTCTCAAGTACCAACTAGCTTCCAGCGGAGGCAAATGTTCGAGCGCCACAGAGTTACAATTTTTAAAGAGTTAAGTGTACAAAACCTTGCAACTACTGGATAACTCTGAATTCCAGTAGCCACGAGTCGTTCGCCACAAGACTGTACAGAATAAAAAAAACAATCCAGCAACGTTTGGTGCTTTTTATTTACACAAAGCGAAAATAATAATTCATTCATAGGCCCGATAACAATATAAATAATAATAACGCTTATGATGGGGTAGCAGTTTCGTCAATAAACAGAAAATTATGTTTCTTGCTTGCACGCAAATTAATCAGGTAAGGTAAATGACTAACGGCGAATAAATGAGTGATTGGATGAATAAACTTAAAATTATCACCGTTCCGGTGTACGGCAATCCCTCTCTGAAACCTGGACAACTATTAGGCCAGTCAAAATCGACAATAAATCAACAAAACATGATGTATCTCTGATTATTTAGTATGTTGTTTGGACCCATTAGAGTAGTGTATACTCAAGTTTGCAACTCTCTAAAAGTTGTGGAAAAAGTGTAGTATACGAAAAACCGCGAAATTTTCGGAGTTTTTGCAGTGTTTGCGTTATATTTCCTTAACTAGACATTTTTCGACGAAGGTCACTATATACGTTTTTGAAGAGTATTAAATGTATAACAATTTGCGCCTAACCCGAGCTCTGTAGGTCAATTAGTTACCGAATTACGGCACTTTGAAGATAGTCATTTTTTTTCCAAAAAGTGAACATTTGAGTTTTACACCTTCTTTAGATAGAAATTGCGGCTAAACTATTGATCCTACGAGTAGAACTTATAAAATAGAAGTTGTAGATAATTTAATTAGCTTTAAGTTAAGCGGAAAGTGGGGTCTGCAGGTCTCGTAGTTCTCTCTAAATCTCAAAAAAACCGATATAAGGTAATATCGCATTTATCCAGAAATGTTCCAAAAGCTTTTTATTTTTTTGTTTTTTGGTGTGGTAAAGAAAAATTTGGCATGCAATCATTAAAAAAACGGTGAGGTGTATTTTAATATAAACATAAGTCATAAAAATTGTAGTAGGTATATAATCAATAAATCAAAGATAGATCAAAATCGTCTCCTTTTTTGAATGGCTCTGGGCCGTCACTTTCGCTGCACTCTTTAACAGGCAGGTCCTCTACTATTGGTGGATTGTCGTCGCGGTCCTTTATAGCTAGGGAGTCCAGTATTGCTGGATCGTCAGGGTTGTCTTGAGGCTCGTCATCGTCGCCCTCTTCGATGATGATAAGAGCAGCGTTCTGGCACGTTTCCCCAGCGCAGGTAGCACACATCACAAAGCATTTGAGACCTGCTTTCAGGCAAATACAGCCACCTCTGCATCCCTTTTTGCATTTACAAGAAAGGAGCTCTGGGGGGGCAAGAAAACAGAAACCGAAAAAAGAAATTACCTGCTCAGAAGTGAAGACTGCAATTTTTCGAAAACTTTTAATGAAGATCAATTAAAATATTTAGAATTGGGTACACACAAAGGTTTTATGTGGTCGTGAAACGATTGAAAAAAGCGATGCGACTATATTTTTCTTGTGATGTTAAAGGCTTAAACGATACGCTCACAAAACTTTCCCTATCCAAAAATATCCGCACAATCCAAGACCGACTGCAAAATACATATACTTTCCAACTGTTGTTCAATTTCAAATAACGCGGTTCCCAAACTGAGCCAAAATGGCTGCTATTCGCGTTACTTTAGTAATCTAGGGATTTTATGTACAATGATATCATTGCGGCACCTATCTACGACTTACTCAACTTTGATTTGTGCCTTAATTTAAATCTATGAAATTGTTGGATATTTAAAATTGACTCTATGCAGCAAAAAAGTGATTTGACACATTGCTTTTTTATTCCCACACCAAAAAACAAAAGATAAAAAGTTTGTGGAACATTTCTGGAGAAATACAATTTTACCTTATATCGGTTTTTTTGAGATTTAGAGAGAACTACGAGACCTGCAGACCCACTTTACGCTTAACTTAAAGCTAATTAAATTATCTACAACTTCTATTTTATAAGTTCTACTCGTAGGATCAATAGTTTAGCCGCAATTTCTATCTAAAGAAGGTGTAAAACTCAAATGTTCACTTTTTGGAAAAGTGACGAAAGTCGAAAAATGCATAGTTAAGGAACTCTCCAAAAATTCCGAAAATTTCGCGGTTTTTCGTATACTACACTTTTTCCACAACTTTTAGAGAGTTGCAAACTTGAGTATACAACTACTCTAATGGGTCCAAACAACATACTAAAAAATCAGAGATACATCATGTTTTGCGAATTTAGCGATTTTTTGTGTCGATTTTGACTGGCCTATATATAGAGCAAAGCTAACTGTTAACCTTCCCAAAGCTACTGGAACCACGTACCCCTAAACCCAAAGCAATTGCTGTAGATTTCTAAATATTATAAATTCAACAGGAATACTCAAATAACGCAACCTAGCCCACCGTACAATGTACAGCTCTATAATCGGTAATGTAAAGCAATGATAGTGAATTCGGTATGCAAGCGTGCAGATGGCAAAATGTCTAATGGAATGTATTTTCATGCAAGCTACTGCTAACTACTACCCAAGCTACTACTCAAGCTGGTTATTAAATTCCCAAGCAATAATCTACTACTATACAAACAACAATATAACAAATTCAAATATGTACAAACGATAAATTAACACTCTTCCCAAAATATGTTATAAAGGAGTGCAACTTATCTACTGGCTGCGCTGTAACACCCTTTTATTGGAATGGCAACCTTGATCCCACGCTGACTGCTGATAGGACTGAATTGACCGTCGATGGAATGTCCCCTTTGACCTCGCCTTGGAGATAGCGCCAAGACCAATGGAACTCAGGTGTGCAATCGTAACGAAGTTAATTGATTTGATTAGCCCCGTACTAAAACTAAATGGGAATTACCAAAAGTGCCTTACAACTGAAGATGTATATAAAAAGAACACAGAACTTACCCCTAACAGAATTAGGGCTGACGTAGATATCTTCTTAAAAATTGATTGCTCTTTAGAGCCGGAAATCCGTGATATGAGGAACAATCGGATGAATCCAATTAAAATGCTCCTCAATCCAAAAATAATAGCAATCCAGAAAAACTGCTGCAGACCCTCTACTCCAAAAATCCGAGTCTTGAGGAATATACAATTTTCGGTAAAAGCTACCCACAATCAAAATCTAAAGATCGTCGTCTTAGTGCTTGTAATTACGAAGCAATGTCGAATGTAAAAGAGAAATTGTTCCCATAATCTACCTACACGAAAATGAAGATAACCTGAGGGTCATTGTCAAAATTATACAAAGAAAATTGAGTTGCCTACAATAAGGATGAACCTTGCCCATAAAAATTAATAAATTAAAATGAAGAAAAATAAATGTCACAACGCCTATTCTGTGACAAAAGATAAATCGTTCTACAATAAAATCATAGAAGTGTATAAGGAGAGTAAATAGATGTATAAATTAGAATTTTGAGAAAACATTGTATTTTTATAGGTTAATCCCGGAAGCATTTAAGCATACTGTACAGTCGCTGGCCGATCAGGCCAAATGATGCAATTTCATTGGTCCACTCAAGGACGGTGTTCGTTTTAGCAGTGTAAATTATGTTAAATTGTATTACTTATTGTTTTGTCCAAATAACAAAATAATATAAGCCATTTTTTTTATAAATAAACGTTTAATGAAAATAATAGAACAGGAACCAATTACATATAAGAACGGGGTTTTAAAACATAATAAATTTCGTCAAAAGAATTACAAAAAAAAAGGTAAAGTTCCTAAAATAAGTGATGATATATTACCAGACGCTTTTAAAAATAAAATCGTTAGGTACACCTGCATAAATATTAAAGGGAAATTAAAAAAAAATGAATTTCCTTCCACGTTGCCATGACGCCACATTGTGTTCATAAGCACTCGTGGTATTATCCCCGAATATTAGGCACCTATAGGTATCCTGGAACATTTTCAAATTTAGGAAACGGATAATGTACATTTAATAACTACACTTCGGCGCGCGTTGTTCCTCTATTTCATTTGACGAATGAAATTGCATTATTTGGCCTGATCGTCCAACGACTGTATAGTATGCTTGTTCCATCAGTGGTCCAGGATCAGGTTATAGAGACACCATTCCGAAAGTATGGGAAGCCAAGAACGCTTTCAATTTGTCTTATTTTACGTACTGAACCCCTACACATGGTTGTATAACACGGACTCTAATTTTATTTAAGCGAAATGTTACTTGGCATGCGTCCCTTAAAAGGAATCTTCCGAGCGATTCAAACAATCCCTTATTTAAAAGCCAATCTTTCGGCAACCACACGCAGGACGGTGACAGTGACAGTTAGATTGATCGACCTAAAGCCGAAAATATCACTACAATACTAGGTAACGGAAGTCTCCAGGCTTGTATAGCCTACAAGAATTGTCGTTGCGGCTAGAAAAGCAATAGGGGTAAAGGAATAAAAACCAAATAAAAATTAAAAGGTCTGGTGAGAATAATAATAAATGAACGAAACGGGAAATCGGAAAATAAACGGGAAAAGTAATTCTGGTTTCTGGCTGGCTTTATTTGATAGCGGGTGGTGTATAAACTCACTATACACTCAGAGATACTTACGTACTCTCATCTTTTTAAAATTGAATAAAACTTGACCAAACCGAAGACCTAAACCGCAAAAAAATCGATTCTCTATGCGTAACTTTGAAAGTTGAAAGGAAAATGAATTCCTTCAGTTGTATGCTTCCTATTCCTTACTGACGTTACTTGCGGATACCAGACACAGTATAATCCTCTTAAAATAAATCACTGCCACAAAACATTCTTTTCGATACGTTCTCGAAGTTTGAAAATCTCCTTTAGGGATTTCAATTTACATATTTTATTGCGAAATTCCAAGTTAAGACTAAAGTGGATTTAGCTTTTGTACGCTGCTTTAACCCCGAAACCATTCTTGTTTATGACAAGAATTATTTTTAAAATTTCTGATTACATATCTGTTTTCAATCGTAGGCCTGTGGGAAGCTGCAAGTATCTAAAAAACGCGAATTCAGTCCTTATAAGAATCAGCTACAGTCTTATAAGATTGTCTCAAATGTGAAAAGTCGTATAACAATAGTAGACTACTGGTTTAATTATTATGTGCGGGTGATATATGCGTTTCGGATCGTAAGCGTAAAATATCTCCCATTTCCATTCCTTCGTATAAGAGGAACTACAAATAATGCTATTCTACTGCCTATTGGAATTTGTTTAATCTTATCCATGTTTTCACCAAAAAAGTGTGCGACTTGTTTAATATTTCCAAAATTATTATTAACATATGTCAGTTTTCTTTATAACTTTACTCTTCGAATTTATATGAGCTTTACAAATTACAATCAGTTGTTTTCGAAATGGACAAGTGTTTTCGTTGTATTTACAGTTAACATCAAATTCCATCATTGGCTTATGTTCATGCTAGAAAGTGAATAATTTATCTTTCATTGCTAAAACTCTCAATATGCTCTGTCTGCAATTTTCTTTCTGTAATTCACCACCCTTGCCTCCCCTTTTCTCTGATCCGAAAAGTCTTTGATAGCTGCAAATATTCATAAAATGCACAGTAAAGGGCAAACAAGTGGTATCTGGTATGTACAACATTGAATGAGTAGTTTGAACTTCGAGGAACTAGGGAAAGAAATCACATCTTGTTTTGTAGGGCGTGTGAACATTTTACGAGCGTACAAATTCCATTAAAAAATAACGCCCTAAAGCATAGCGTCCAGTGATTGTACCCCGTTTATCTAGGGACCAACGGTGTTGACGGGACGAACAAATGGTGATATTTCCTAGTAGTGAAAATTACGTCGGTTGACATGCCTGTTCTTATGGAAAGTAGCCTCATCAGTCACTGCATATTATAGGATCTTCTTTTTCTCGCTTTAAAAACGAACTGAATTTGCGTCTTCGTAGGAATTTATTTTCTTCCATTCTTGAAGTAATTGTAGGTGTATTGATTCCTTTCAAAATTCTACATACTGAGGTTTGTGACATTTTAGCTGTTATGGTCAGGCACGTAGCCAGAGGGGGACTGAGGGGGCTTCCCGCGCAATTCATTCACTTTCCGCGGGCCGCGCCTTGTCGGTGCGGGCCTATATGATCTGCAGTATGAGTGATACCTTATAAACATGAACCAGTAAACTTGTCGAAGAAGTTTAAATCGACCCAACAGGAATCGGAACTGATGCCGGTGAAACATCAGAAAGTAGGAAAACCAGACTCCTCCAGAGAGCATAATATCGTTTGTGGAACTACTTCCATCACGCGTCGTCAGCTGAGAAGAGATCACCGCAAAAACATGGGCAACTTCCGCCATTGAGTCCACCTCATTTTTTTGTAATAATCTTTTTTAATAACATCATTATCAAATGCAAATATGTGATCAATCGGAAATCCAACCCCTACCGAATTAATTTCCTGGGTGCGGACCTGGTTGTAGTGACCATATTTTTCATCAGGAGCTGCTTCAACAACACTCGAGGTACTCTAGTGTTGCAATTTGTGGCATTTATATAGGCTGTGGCTGTGACCAGGTTTTCTGTCGCACCTGCCTGTAGATGTTCATCCGAAATTTGTCACCTGTAGTGCGTAAGGATTAATAATATTAATTACGTTAGGATTATTAAAAACGCTGACTGTCCTCCACGTGCAGACGGTTCCTTTATGCTGTACAGAATCTCAATTGGTTCAGTTGAAAACCACTTGGCCTTCAGCGTCTCTTCTTCCGAAAGTAAATCACTCCTCTGAACAGCACGTCTGGATCTTTAGTGCTCTGCACCTGAATCCCGTACTGTTCAAATTGTGCGAACGCACTTATCTATATCTACAATCTGCAACTTCAGGTGATGCCTGAAACCGTGGCCGCCGGAGTGATTCAGCACTCTTGGTACCCATTGCAGAATTATTGTTACTTTTAGTTTATGCATGTCTGGGGTGGAGATATGGATGGAAGCACATGATCAGTTACCTCGTCACTAGAAAGTTTAGTATGGAAGTGTCTATAATACTATTATTAAGGCCGATTCAGAGTTCCGTAACGGTATGAGGTACGAAATAAGAAATAAGCGGTAACGTAAATCCGTAAGAAATTGACGTTTGAAATTGTATTACCAAAGGTTATTTTGCTTTTCATAGGCGTAGGTAAACGAATATGGATAGTGACATCGTAATCATAGCGCTTCTAGTGTTAATACACCTTCAACACAAATGTTTAACGGTCGAATACATTCTCATCTTAATAAGCAAAACATGATTCCGTAAGAGATAAGGTATGAAATGAAATAATCCATTTCTTACCTCTTACTACTTACGTCTTGCGTCTTACGGAAAAAACTATGAATGTCACCATTATAATTTAAATGTTTATTTTTCGTATTTCTTATCGTTACCTCTTACCGCTTATCGTTACGGACCTCTGAATCGGTCTTTAGTGAGGTGATGAAACCCGGATTTATACCGGAATCAAAACGTCAATTGGCTAACCAATTCTGTGAAATTGAAACAGTCTTGCAGTTTAGGAAAGAGAATGATTAGATGTTCTTTGGATAAAAAAGGTCCAATTCCTTGAGAATAAAAAAACTGTTGACATCGATACACGACAATAGGGAATATGCATATGGTTTAAATTTACTTGATTCTTTCTCCAGCGAATATTTATTGTCCTGACATTATACTTAAACCATTAGTTTCTTATTTAGTTGGTTTTTAATTGCTAAAAATGTTAATTCAAAAGTGCAAAATAAGCGAACGAAATTCAAATTTGCGAAACGCTTCACTATTGGACGAATGAAAGTGACGTCAAATGCCACGCGATCGCATTTGTTGTGTCAATATTCATAAGTACTTAGTGCAGTCAAATTACAGTTTGGGCAGATATTGGGCCGCTAATGCCAGCCGCTTCGAGGAAAACGGCACCTTTAAGAATCCGAAGTCAAAAGCTGATTTCTCGTGAACTCGGATTTGGACGTATTTTTTTAAATGTAGGTCTTTCCGAGAGCTTTCCAGTCCCCTATTATAGATTTACATGTCTTGTATTTTGGAAATCAACGGCACAATTGTTGAAAAAGGTTGTTTTAGGATTCACTAACTGTAAAAAAATTGAGAAAATGAGAACGCTCTGGGAGTCGTCCTTTTGGAACTGCAAAATACACTTTATCGGGAATATTTCTAATAGTGTTTTTGCACTTATGTACAAGGCAATACCTATGAAATGGTTTTTTAGATTTTTGCATGGTCTGAACAGCTATTACAATTGAAAATCTGTTTAAATAAATCAACAGTAAAAGTAAACAAATACTGGTCGTGGCTTGTGACGTCATTCAAGGCCCGCTGAAAATGTGGCGGCGTTTAAACACACCGAATAAAGTCAACGTTTTAAATATTATTTTACAAGTTAAATTGAATTGTTCTACCAGTGGTACCACTTTTTACTATGATAGAACGACGTAAAAAATTCAGTAATTCAGTAATGTTTATTGTTCAAGAGACTTAGTAATCCATAAATGAACAATTATAAAAGTAAATATAGAGGCGTATACCTATACATACATTATTATTAAATTATTATAAAAAAAAGTAAAACAAAAAAAGAAAAAGATAAATGGAATATAATTGTTACAAATTAGTAAGAAAAGTAAAGAAACAATAACAGAAAAGGGTATGTGTATATGTATAATGGTACACTTAATGTTGCAAAGTAGAAAGCAATTCTATGAATGAAGGCAAAATAATAATTACAAAACTCTGTTAATTAAAAATAGAACTTAAAACATTCGATAAAGAATTATAATTAATGTCACAGTTCTGACAATACATATTATAATTACATGCCATTATTAAAGATGGAGTTCTACGAAGAAGATTGGATTTTGGAGTAGGATAAGTGAATGTGTCTAAATGCCTGGTAGAATACATTGGTATAGTAAATGACAGTTTTTCAAGTAAATAAGGACAATCTAAAGTATTGTTTACAAGTTTAAAAACTTAATGCTATTAGCTACTCGTCTTTGTTCCATTGAGTGAACGTCAAAACGTGCCAACAGCGTGTCCTGAGGAAAACCACGTTGCGGGTATTCGCTATCGATTTTGAAAACAATGTATTTTAAAAATCTTCGCTGAATGTTTTCAATGTCATGTTTATATACGTTGTATAGTGGATACCATACGAGGTCGCAATACTCGAACTTAGAGCGCACCAAGGAGTAATACAAACGAAAGAGTAAATTGATATTTTTAAATTGTTTCGTATTTCTTATGATAAATCCCAGGGTTTTCATAGCTGAGGTGCAAATCGAGTGTATGTGCTCCTTAAAGCTGAGACGAAAATCAAATGTGACGCCAAGATCTTTAACAGAGTTGACACGGCTAAGGCCAACTCTATCTATGTGATACTCATATAGTATCGGTTTTCGCTTCCTTGTAAATGACAACACCCTACATTTACTTATATTCAGTTTAAGTTTGTTTAATGAGCACCACGCATTTAAGTTATTTATATTCGCCTGTAAGTATAAACAATCATCGATAGAAGATATTTTTGCGGACATTTTAAGATCGTCGGCAAAAATAAGATTATTACATGAAAAACAATTCGAGATGTCGTTTATAAATATTAAAAACATAAGAGGGCCAAGATTTGAACCCTGTGGCACACCCGAGGTTACTTCAAGCATGTGTGAGTTAAAACCATTGTACGAAACAAATTGTAAACGGTCATTAAGATAAGAGCGAAAAAATGCTATTAACTCACTACTAAAACCAAAGCATTTTAGTTTATATAACATTATTGCATGGTCTATAGAATCGAACGCCTTGGAAAAATCAGCATACATTACGTCAACTTGGCCAGAGCTATCCAAAGTGTTCGTGCAAAATTCCGTGAAAGATGCCAGATTTGTAAGTGTGGACCTCTTTTGCATAAACCCATTCTGATGAGGAGAAATTATTCTTTGAACGGCAGGATAAATGTAATTAAATATCGTTATTTCAAACACTTTAGAAACACTGGACAAAATACTGATTGGCCTATAATTTGACACTTCAGACAGATCACCACTTTTGTGAATTGGAATAATTTTTGCAATTTTCCAAATCGTTGGAAAAGAGCAGCACGACAGCGACAAATTGAATATAATACAAAGAGGAGAAAGCAATACGTTTTTCAAAAATTTGATGAGAAATGTTGGTATGTTATCATATCCGGTTGTTTGTTTGTTTTGCAAATGGTCAATCGCGGAAGCTACCATTGCCTCGGTTATGCGAGGTGAAGGAATGATGGGCCAATTATTAAAAACGTCATCTGACAACGTGTCAGAAGAATTTGTGTACACAGACGAAAAGTACCGCATGAACGCATTAACAATCTCCCTAGGATTACTATATCCAGTATCCATATACTTCATTTTACCAGGAATGTGCGATACTTTATTTTTAGATCGAACAAACGCCCAGAGTTGATTGGGGTCTTGATCAAGGGATGTTTCCATTTTTTCAATGTATTTCTTATACGCTAGACGAATCTGTAATTTTGTTTGATTACGTAGATTCTTATATTCATTTAACGCATCTAAGTTTCTGTATCTTTTAAACTGTACTAGATATTTATATTTCAATTTAATATTTTTTTTAATTTCAAGAGTCATTTAGGAAAGGAGCGTTTACCTGTATGACGTGAACGAGGAACGAAATTGTTACACGTGTCATCAATAATTGAATAAAAATGAGAGCACGCTTGGTCTACATCACTGTACTGAAGCAGAATAGACCAATCAATTGATGATAAAGAATTATATAGGCCCTCAAAGTCTGCTTTCCAAAAGTTGTAGGAGTAATTGTTTTTCGCTACTGAAAAGGTTGGATTTTTATAGGCATTCAAGAATATTATAAGAGCAGGGTGATGATTATCTTCCAACAAACGGACTGCTGTCTCTAATAATTTTACAATTGTAGTTACTAATTATGAGTCTCTCATTGCAATTGCAAATATCGTTGAACTGTTGTAAATTCAATATGTTAATATAATTTCTAATTATGTTAGATTTCGTATCATTAATATCACCTGTACAAAATTGTGGTATGTTGAAATCCCCTAATAATAAAATATTCTGCACAAAATTCCTCAAAAAGTTCAAAAAATAGTTGGTATTCATTTATACGAGTGTGTGGCGGAATGTATATCACAAAAACACTTAAGCGCGTACTACTTAAATTACATATGCAACCTACAATGTCAATTGTTGGTATCATGTTGGATAGATCACTAACGTCGATAAGGGAACAGTCAATACTGTCTTTAATAGCTAACAAAGCACCACCACCCCACTTTTTGTCTGTTAGTTCGAATTGTCTATCGCACCGAAAAATTTTGAAATCAGCGGGAGCCAGTTCAGAATTACTAATGGTATTACATAAAGCGGTTTCTACAATACCAATAATGTCAAATTCACAAGCATTTATGGAGTTGTAACAAGAAGTGATTTTAGAACGCAAGCCACGGACGTTCTGAAAGTAACATGTAATGGACAAAGTTGCATCTACTTTTTTGGTACATTAACAATTTTGGGTACGCCGTTCATGTAACGAATAGTGACATTGTCTCCGTTAGCTAATCTCACTTGGAGCTGGTCACGAAGGTTCTTCAAGTACTCTCTTTGCCGAGGTGTCTGGTCTGCACTAATAGAGACAGAATTTGAGTAAAGCGATTTTAATTTGAATTTGTTGCGTAGGACATCAATCACATCAGACGGATTTTTGAAAGCAATCCTTAACGGGCGTTTATTCCCCACATTATTGGGTCTCCCTAGTCTGGTAACATGAATATCAGTTGTTGAAACCGTGGAAATTTGTGAAATAATTTCCTTTGCTGTTTCCACATCACTCTCGATCCGCGTTTCTTTATCTTCAGAATGATATTCTTCTATGTTATATATAATTAGATTGCAAGAGCGACGTTGGCGTTCAAAAGTTTCCTGGATTATCTCCTCAGCATTAATTTCATCGTTTGTATTTGCCCCCCGCTTCTTCAATGACTCGATCTCAGATTTAAGTTCTGTAATGATTTCAACCAGATCCCGAATTTCCTTTCGCTGACATTTGCACTTTGTGCATTGATAAGTAATAGACCTATCCTTGGACTTGAGACACTGCAATTCGATATCCGATAAATTTGAGCAGGTTGTATGTACATACAGTTTACATTCATCACAATTAATTTCTTTATCCGGGTTCAAATTAGCACGACAAACGATGCATTTATAAACAGAAGGCATAATATTTATTGCTTCTAAACAGATCGTAAGGGCACCGATAGTTAAAACTAATTATTTACCTTAGAAAAACGATTTTCGACTTGAAGGCTGGGAAAACACGTCCGCACGTATACGCGTAAAAAAAATGATTAAAAAAGCGATTAAAAAATTAAAAAAATTACATGCATATTCCCTATTTGTTTATGTTCATACAACGTATCGTGCAGTTGAATTCTCGCTAATTTAGCCATTTTGTTTCAGTGGGTGGATAGCACGGGAAGCACACTACGCGGTAATCACCATAGACTGAAAATATTACCAGCTGCCATGACCAACAAGCGCTTAAGTCGGTTGCAGTCCAGTCAGAAAACTACTAGAACGTGCGCTGTGTAGAAGCCATTTTCGACCTTCTGCTAATTTGACCATGAATGTTGAAAGAATCAATATCAAATGTGTAGAAACTGATACGCGTACATGTGATGCCATATTGATATTATTTTATTTTTTCCCTAACTGTAATGACTGCATCCACAGCTCACTTATCAATTTACTACTCGTCGTGATATCAACTATTCCGTTGCACGCCACTAGTGTACCTACATGACGCCATTATTGCACACCATTATCAAATACGCATTTTTTAAAATAGTTTATGAAGAATCAGTCCCTCACATTTCTGGAGTTATTGTTTAACTCTTCATTCCACATGCAGCTTTAAATTGCTGTTCATCTCTCCCAATAGGTGTAGTATATTTTTGCAATGCTCCATATTGGATAGGATTAAATATATATCGGTAGGTAGGCAATCGTAAAACTGAGTGACCATAATTGATGGTTTATTTCTACAAAAAATCGAGCAATATTCAATAATTGAAAGGAAAACGTACTGTGCTAGTAAAACCTTACCGTTACTTACATTCAGTTTCCGAACACATAGCTATTAAAAGTCCCTAAATATTTTGCTATGCTATGGCATTTTGTTCTATCGATAGCGTGCAACTGAAGTTATATTGCATTGAAGAAAGTGTTGTATGTTTCTCAATGGATGCGAGCCGTGCAATCTGTTACATGTTTATTATTTAAATATGTTAATGAGTCTGACTATGAGGTGGAACATTTTCTTACTACGTGTGCACCCATTCTTTAAGGAGATATTATTCATTGATGTCAACCGACGTAACAGTTAATCGTGTTGTACACTGGATCAAAATTAATTTTGTGTAATGTTCACATAAACTTCATGTTCCAATAATGTAAGTTAACATCTCTGTTTGTCATCATTCGAGATTTAGACCCGTCGCAATCTAGAAAACTTTTCTGTTTGCTTTACCCGTACGTCTGAAAAACTTTACTTGGAAACTCTCTGTTTAATGTATGATCGAAGACCAATTAGCAACACTACCGCGACAAAGTTGTAGAAGTTGTTCCCTAATTACAGATGAGTAAACTGTGGATGCATCGTTGTACATTATCTTGTTCAACAAACAAAGCAAAAAACGCTTGAACAATAAAATATGTTTACCAAAAAGGAGGAAGTAGAAATTTGTACATATTATTTACGAACTACCTTGCTTGGTACAATAGACAACTCTGTATAAAACTTTGTATTAGTAATAAAATCCTTGTCTCACGTTTTCATTTTTTACCTACTGTTTCTCAATCAAATGATCCAGTGTTACAGTGGCGGTGTAACTTTCCTGCGAGAATTTTAAGAGGGCTACCAGAAAATGAACGCCTGTTGTAACATGTACAAAGGCGGATTAGTTGAACATTAAGCCCTAGGCTGTGATAATTAAGTTTCCCAAAATTCCCAAAATCATTATTCCTTTTAACTTCTTCTTTCCGAATAGTTCATTTTCACGATTCCTCCGCTAGCTTCCCTCAAATTCGAATCCGAATTTACTTTGTGTAAGCCTTTGAGCCGGAAGCTACATATTTAGATTTAGTTACTTTAAATCAAATCAAATCATTTCAAATCAAATCATTTATTGTCAGAGTAGCAAATGTGGCTTTGACATGTCAATAATGCACAATGTAAATAACGTAAATATAGAACAGCAACATTTGAGATATAAGTACAAATTTTCAATAAATATAAATATGGACGTACACTACACATTAAAATTTTGATTTAGATAATAAATAATAATAATTTAGCTTACGCTTACACTTATTATATATGTGACACAAGGGTGTAATATAAAAACAAACGACATATGATGGGACGAACATACAAAACTGATAAGCACCAAGGCACGAGTTACCATTTAGTGGAATAAATAAAGAGTATATAAAATAAAATCGAAAAATAAAATAAATTGACAGGTTTCATATAAGACTAGATAGATTATCACAGTTGAATTCTTCAATAGCGTAATATGCTTTTTTTAATAGTATTTCTTTTAATTCCTTTTTTAGTTGTAGTCTAGTCAACTCTTTTATTTGCGTTGGAAGATGATTGAAGAGTTTTTGGGAGACGTACACTAGTCCATTTTGTGTCTTGGCTAAACGGCAATAGTTTGGCCTTATGTTAGTTCGGGATCTTGTGAAATGATGATGTATATCACTTTGTAATTTAAATTCATGAAGATTATCTTTCGCATACATAATACTATCTAACAAATATTGTGATGGTAAGGTTAATATTTTTAGGTCAATAAAAGTCATTCGGCAATCATCCCTATATCCAAGACCATTTATTCTTCGTACTGCACGTCGTTGGAGACCAAAAACTCTTCGCGCTGCAGGACAATTTCCCCAGACTAAGATACCATAGCTTAATATGCAATGTATTAGCGAATAATAAGCACTCACTAACACGTTCCTTGAGACATTATCGGATAAACGACGTAAAACAAATATGTTTTTGCTAATTTTTTTACAAATAAAATCGACATGTACTCCAAAGTTTAAGACAGGATCAATATGTACACCTAAAAATTTTACAGAAGCATTGTTTTGAAATGCATGATGTCTTAGAGTTAGCATCAGGTTTTCCAATTTGGTTTCGTTAAGCTTTAATTGGTTTGGTATAAACCATTCTAACGCCAGAGTTTCAACTTCTTTGTGAACAGACAAAATGTCATTTAACTCTTTGCGTTTTATAGCCAGCGTTGTGTCGTCCGCAAATAAAATACAATCCGCATAGATGTTTATGTAATTAGGGAAGTCATTAAAATAAATCAAAAACAAAAGTGGTCCGAGAATGGACCCCTGGGGAACTCCCCTAATTACAGATAGTTGACTTGACAATATATATTTTGTATATTTTGTCGTAATATCACATTCAGTGCTTGCGACAGGTCAAATTACAGCATAAATAAGTAGTATACAATAAAAGTACAAACGGACAAAGAAAAAAACTAACAATATTAAAAATAAAAATACAAATTAAAAACAATAGGTGTACTGAGGTATTCCTCTATGGAGTAGAAACAATAAGCTAAAAAATGATTTTTTATAAAATTTTTAAACTTAACGAAAGGTAACTGCTTCACACCCAGTGGTAGTACATTATACAAATCTATGCGGGGGCTATTATTTTTGGATTTGGAAAGTCTAAAGTATGGAATCCGCAGATTTTTTGCGTTCTTAGTGTTGTAGCTGTGTGTAGTGTCATTAGTTGGGAATGTAGATAACTTTTTGTGAATTTCTAAAAGAGCAGCATACATGAATATTGATGGCAGCGGCATAATTCGAAGTTGACGGAAATATCGCTGGCAGTGTGCTCTAAACTGGGCACCTACAATAACCCTTATCGCTTTCTTTTGCATAATAAAGGCTTTGTTTGATTTGGGAGCATTTCCCCACAAAGTTACTCCATACAGGAGATGAGAATGAAAAAGTGAGAAGTAGCAGGATATAAGGGTTTTAATAGATATTGCCCGTTTTAGAGTTCTCAAAACAAACAAAGACTTAGATAGCTTCGATACAACATAGTCAATGTGATTGATCCACGTCAACCTATCGTCGACACAAATACCTAACACTTTAGCGCAAAGGCCTGACGAAATCTTGTTGCTGGCAGAGAATGTCAGTATATGCGTCTTATCCTTATTAAGCATTAAGTTATTATTTGCAAACCAATTAGTCGCTTCTTGCAACGTGATTTTGGCTTTATTGCATAATGATTTAAAAGTTTTATCTTTAACAATTATGGAAGTATCGTCAGCAAATGCTATACAAGTACTGGGGTATACAAATTGAAAAAAATCGTTTACATAAATAATAAAAAATAGAGGCCCTAAAATAGAGCCTTGTGGAACACCATGTTTCGTAGGAAGTAGCCTTGAATACTCTCCATTAACAACAACGCATTGCTTACGATTGTAGAGATAAGCCGAGAAGAATGTAGCCGCTAAGCCTCTGATGCCACATTGAATCATTTTATTTAATAAAATTTCAAAAGAAACGCAGTCAAATGCTTTTGAAAGGTTGCATAATATCAATGCAGCTAGTTCACCCTCCTCAAGAGCATTGATGATTGTAGTTAGTAACAGCTTGAATAGTGGAGTGTTTTTTCCGGAAACCATACTGAAAACAGCTTAATATACAGGGTGTTTTTTTGGGAGCTTTAGTTAAAAGTTTCTGGGAAAGTAAAATAGGTAGGATTTTGAAAATTTGTACTTAGGTGTTACTCTGAAGGCCGAATCGATGTAAAATATTTTCAAAATGGCCTCACTTCCGGAAACACCGGAAGTAGATAGTAACTTCGTTATTTTAAATGGCAACCCCTATTTTTTATTGCATTTTTGGATTCTACGTGAAATTTCAGTTCTTTTGATACCCATATGTCGATATCTGCCATTTATGGTTTTTAAGTTATTTTGACTTTAAGAAAAAAAATGGCGGATGCAGATGGTACCTTGATAATTGATTACTTGAAAAAGGTTATAGTCATGGCAACCCATTTTTATCAGTGCATAGAGAATGAATAGGGCTTTCTTTTACTGTACTTAAAACAAAGTTAAGTTGCGTACAACCGCACCTATGGAGATCCAAATTTAAGAAACTTCAAAGTCTATAAACTCAGTTTTTTAAATGGAATGACCATGTTCTAAATATTGCATGAGATAGAGAATCGAAATTGGCATATTTTGATATTACATGTTCCTATAGCTATCTTTAACAGTTTCTGATTTATTCCCATTTCATTGAATTGATCTCGGAATTGATGCCATTTTTTTTCGCATTTTCTTTTTAGTAGTTGGCCATGATTTTATAACAATCGAATTTTAAACAAATCAAGGAATGGATTCTTTAATACCACTGATTCTAGTTCTAGTCTAAATAATTCATTAATAAATAACTCATTTAATAAGGATATAGGACAGAAAATTTTTGAAAAATCTAAACAGAGTCGTTCAACTGAATTTCTTAAACAACGTATAAGTCTGGAAATTAAGAGAGGTAATGCGATATCTGTTCTAGCAACAATTCCATACCAAAAATTTTTCAACAAAGTTTTTTATATTTTGCATTGAATTTATTTTGTTAATCTTGCATTTGCAATTCAATTCATTTTCTTAAATATTCTCTTGTAGAGCTTTGTATAACTTGTGCTTCAACGGTTTGTAGTGCATTAGGGGTACAAAATTTCAAAAATTCATACAATTTCGTTCTAGTTTTCGAATGAATGTACGGAAAGCACGCGCCGCGATTCTGCCCATTTCACCATAAATAACAATTAAATTCCAAAATAGGTGAAACCACTGCGAGTCATTTTTCGATTTTTGAAAAACTTATGTTAACCTATAACAGTGGGTGATGGATTAGTGTCACTAGATTTGTTTAAAATTCAATTGTTATAGAATCATGGCCGACTACTAAAAAGAAAATCCTAAAAAAATAGTGTCAATTCAATAAAATGGGAATAAGTCAGAAACTGTTAAAGATAGCTATAGGAACATGTATTGTCAAAATATGCCCATTTCGATTCTCTATCTCATGGAATAGTAAGAACATGGTCATTCCATTAAAAAAAACTGAGTTTTTAGTCTTTGAAGTTTCATAAATTTGGATATCCATAGGGGCGGTCGTACGCAACTTAACTTTTTTTTAAGTGCACTAAAAGGAAGCCCTATTCATTCTCTATGCACTGATAAAAATAGGTTGCCATGACTACAACCGTTTGCAAGTAATCAATTATCAAGGTACCATCTGCATCCGCCATTTTTTTTCTTAAAGTCAAAATAACTTAAAAACCATAAATGGTAGATATCGACATATGGGTATCAAAAGAAGTGAAATTTCAGGTAGAATCCAAAAAAGCAATAAAAAATAGGGGTTGCCATTTAAAATAACGAAGTTACTATCTACTTCCGGTGTTTCCGGAAGTGCGGCCATTTTGAAAATATTTTACATCGATTCGGCCTTCAGAGTAACTCCTAAGTACAAATTTTCAAAAACCTACCTATTTTACTTTCCCAGAAACTTTTAACTAAAGCTCCCAAAAAAACACCCTGTATTGTAATTATGCAAATAACTATATAGCCTCTTGTTTAAAATGATTTCAAAGATCTTAGCAAACATTGGTATTATCGTAATGGGTCTGTAATTTCCCAGATCTCCACAATCTCCTTTTTTAAATAATGGCAGTACCACGCTGACCTTAAATGACTCTGGGAAGTTACCTTCACGTATGCAAAAGTTAAACAGGTTGACCAAATAAACTAGATATATGTCAACTGTTGCTTTAATGATTCTCGCATTAATTCCGTAATAATCGACACAGAGGGAATTTCTAAGCTTACTAACTGCTTGAAGAACATCTATTTCAGAAATTGGATGCAAGAAAAAGGAGCCGTTTTTAGAGTTTAATTGAGCAGTAACAGTTAAATTGTTAATGTTGCCAGACAAGTTTTGAATTATGTCATTAGCAATATTCACAAAGTAATGATTAAAATTCTCAGCAGCGAATGGGGGCTGTATTGTTTTAGAATGGGCTTTGTTTCTTTCAAAGTTAACTAAATTCCACATATCCTTAATTTTATTATTTGAGTTATTTAAGAAATCATCGTATGCTTTCTTTTTTTGAACAGAAATTGCACTACGATATCGCTTCTTATAGATATTGTATGCATGGTAGTCTTTATTGACATCACAAATAGTTTTGATGCATCGGAGAGTGTTACGCATATCTTTTAATTTTTTAGTAAACCAGTTAACCGGATTTTTCTTTCCTCTACATTTTAGCAAGCGAAAGGGAAAATGAACATGAATTAAAGACTGGAATGTGGTTACTAAATGATTTGCTAAAAAATTAGAATCTTTTTGACTATTCTCACGAATGCGCCAATCCACCTTTGACAAATCGCGTTTGAAATTTTCAATGCTGTAAGATGAGTATAATCTGACTGTGCGGTGGATTTTATTAATTGAGTTTTGCGTTTTAAATATTAAGTACTGGCCTTTGTGATCTGATAAACATGGATCGATCACACCTGATCGATATGAGTGTTTCGGTAAATTCACAAAAATTTATCAAGACATGTAGCTGAACTTGCGGTAACTCTAGTATAATCGTCAATTAAAATTTCCATGCCAAAAGAATAAGCCACGGACTTAAGATTCGCTAAAAAATCTGACTTTACCATAAAATTTATATTAAAATCGCCTGTTACAATAATCGACTTTGCCTTAGTGTAACAAAAAGCTAATACTTCCTCTAAATGCTCTAAAAATACACTTGGTACACCATTAGGTGATCTGTATAAAGTAATAATAGCAAGCATACTACTAGGAAGCAATACCCCACAGAATTCTGCATTAATTTCAGAACAGAACTGATCTAAACAAATTGATTCACATTCAATTGTGTCTTTTCTGTAAATACAAACTCCACCATGCGAACGTGAAGATCTGCAAAATTTTGCTGTTAATAAAAAACCAGGTAAATTAACAGTTCCTATATTATCAACGTTCAACCAATGTTCAGTTAAGCATAGGAATTGAATATTAGAGTCGATTAAAAAAAGTGATAGTTGATCAATTTTGTTCCGTAGAGATTGAATGTTAATATGGAAAAGGACATTATGACCAACTGGACTGTTAGGAATTAAACCGTAGTGCGAGAAACTTGTATGAGCGATATTCATTTGATCAATGTTGACTTTATGTTTTTTCCTAAAAAAGAAACATTTTCGTCATTAGAGGTTAGTACAATTAAGTTAGAATTATGTCCTATAGGCGTAGAGTCATTAATATAAAATATAAAATATTTAGTAATGTAGTGAATTATAAATGATTTACATTTACTGCTTAGATACCTTTGTGAAAAATCCTGCGCGAACCTAGGATAGCATTCACATCTATGTAACTAACGTGTTCAAAACTGTTACTCTATGAGTGCAGTTGGTAATTAATCCGGTGTGCGTAATAATTGAAAGAATAATTGTCTTTATCGTATGGGACATTAACACAGATACAGTTTGTGTTTGACAAGGAAGTAAATGCGTTCTCAATAACAGACTTACTGATCAGAGTATGCTTGGCAGCGTTGTTTGAACCGGCAAACAGTATCACGAAGTCATTTTTATCGTAATCGGTAAATAGACCCTGCGAGTTAAAAACTACATCTTCAAATCTTGCATTCGGTTTAAAAACACATAAAATTGAAAACTTGTTAGGTGGCAATGAGTCGCGAAATTTTAACGCGGTATTTCTGCCCTGGCTATCTGATAAAATTAACACTTGGCGTTTACGCTTTGAAGAAGTCACAGAAGGGCGATATTTCAAACTTTGAGGAGTTTCAACAAGTTCCATAGCTACCTTGGAGTTTTCTGCAGCGTCGCGGAGTTCATCAGCAAGTGACATTACTGGTTTAAGACATTTACGTTTATTATTTCAGCTGGAGACGCCTTATGTTTATTTTGTTTCTTTACTTTGGAATCCGTTTGGGATGCAACGTCACGTGATATAATTCTTCTAGTTACTCCATTGTGGAAGACGTGCTGAAATCTATTAGATAGATAGGAAGAAATTAACTTTAAACTGAAATCGTCAAAATTATACGTTATTTGTCTTTATATTTAACTCATGTATTTCAGAAGGCAGTTTTCCCGATATGTTCAAAGTCAGTGTCGTCATGCCATTATTTAAGAAAGGAAATTCTCAGGATATGAACAAAACAGACCAACAAGTATTGTTCTTGTCTTCTCAAATAATTGAATTGAATTGAATTCTTTTGAAATAATTCTAAACCGTCGGCTTTATAACTAGTTGGATATTGAACTGTTCTCAATTTGGCTTTCGTCAGAACCACTCCACGACGCAGGCAGTTTCTAAAGTGATATGTAGTATTTTTTTTTTTTTTTTTTTGGTAGGTGGGGAAATGCTCCTTATGCACTCTCCAGGTTGAAAGGTCTGGAGTAGTGTGGGGCTCTCCCTTACTCGGGTATACCCACTAAAACCCCACCTAAGGCTTCGGCTTCTATGGCCATTTGCCTATTTTCTCAAAATATCACACACTTCGTTCTAATAGAATATTACATACAGGTAGGTCGACTCACATACAATACAATATTTTCCATATGACAAAGTTGGTAACTGACAGACAACAATAAATAACAATTAAATAGACAGCCATTATATCACAGTTTGTGCAACATTTCCACACTTTGGAAAAATCCTATCACCCTTCGACACCCGTTCATCGCTGTTAAAGTTACTTTCCCATATCGGGCATATCCCGAAGTTGTCCCGTATATCTTTGTATCGTGGACAGTTACAAAGTATGTGCTCTAGTGTTAAATTAACCTCACAGTTCGCACATAGGGGTCTATAGGTTTACCTTCCAGCAAGGCGCTATGGGTTAATGCGGTGTGCCCAAGTCTAATTCGAAACATCTTCACGAATACAAACCGACCCTCGCCAAGAAGAAATAGCGGCCCCAAATCGGGTTTGACCCTTTTCAAAAATGAATCGGACCTCGCCCATAGGTCGCTCCAACGCTCATACACCCGAGCCCTGACGAGTGTACGTCGGGTGACTGTTGTCTCATTTGCAACATCAAGGTCATTTAGTTGTAGATACGTTAGATCCTCTCTAGCCCTTTGGCTCAGCGTTCTGCACCTATTCAGTCGTCGACGTGGAACTGCGCCTGCCATCGATACGTGATTCGGATGTCGTTCATCCGAAATTACTTTAAGATAATAGTTTACAGCAGCCTGTTTACGACGGAGGGCTAGAGGAAGGATGTTCGCCTCGACGTGAAGCGCAGCGACCGGACTCGTTGGAAAAGCTCTGAGGGAATACCGTATGGCGAGGTTTTGGATTTTATCGAGATTCCCAAGCATCGCACTGTTGTCACATGTCAGATAAGCACAGCACCCATAATCAATTCTCGATAAAATTAAGGCCTTGTAGACGTCGAGTAACGTCTTTGGGTGAGCTCCCCACTTATGGTGGGCCAGGACCCTAATGATTTCCTACACTTTGTGACAACATTCTGTAGATGCTTGGACCACCGCAGTTCCCTGTCAAAGGTAAGTCCCAAAAATTTCATATCTTGGGACACAGCTATTATACGGTCTTTCATAAATAGAACGGGGTCATAGTGTGGTCTTCGGAGTCGACAAAAATGAACCACCTTCGTCTTTTCCTCAGACAAAACGTACCCCACTGCATCCGCATTGTCAGAAATTTTATTGATAGCCATTTGTAGTATACGCACAGCGGAACCAACGGTTTTTCCGGCGCAATGAATCATTAAGTCATCGACGTATAGGGATTTATCGACTGTGCCGGCAACACCCAGGGCTATTCCGTTTATGGCAATTGCAAACAGTGAACAGCTTAAAGTC
>NW_022171340.1:0-49746 GCF_008802855.1 Photinus pyralis | reverse complement strand
AACTTTCTTATTTATGAAAGCATTTAAATCAAATTTGATACATAGATACTTGGAATAAAAGCAAATGTAGCGCCAGTTTCCAAATTTGGTTTTGTGCATGATGTGCAGTGCCAATTTTCTTATTTATGGAAGCAGTAAATGAAATTTCATACATATACTTTAAATAAAAGCAATACTATCACCAGGTTCACCAGCGTTACGGTATATTTCAACTGAGTCTCTAAAATTGGCTCTAACGCTAACCTATACACTTCAAATTTGTTAATGTGTATATCCGACGGTTCTTTTAATTTGCCTGTAGATTTAGGTCTTAGTTGTGTTTGGATGTTACCATTATATTTATAAATAAACACAACTTTGTATAAATACATAACATGTGGACAACCTTCCATTACAACTGTTACATCTAAACTACTACATAACATATGAACTACTTATTCAAACAAGTTCAATCGTAGCGCCATATCAATAGAAATAGGAGATCGAACATCAAGAAAGACATTAAAACTGTAATTACAGAGACCTGCAATGGTGTGGGAACCAATTTTCTCGGACCCCGTTGTAAAATTTAATTAAGAAGCTTCACTAACAAATTATCTAGTATGTATTGAGGTAACGGTAACAACACGATGTGTGGAATTATTCGAAATTGGCTTACGCAAATTTTCGAAAGGCGATCACTAATAGAAATAAGTCTTCCAATTTACATACGGGTTTTCGCAATCGTCCCAGAGTCAACCTCGTCAGTGGTGAAAAGCGAATCTGAAGAACGAAAATGAACTTGAATCATTTCGCGCACGTTCCGTAAAATCTGAGCAAAGCGCGCGGTTTGTTTGTTGTTATCAATGACAGCGGCGCTTAGTAGTGCGCGTATCTAATGGTAAGAAACAACGCGTCGCGGTGTGCGAAAAATTGACGTAAAGTTTACGTTTTGTGTGAAATTGTTTTCGAGTAAACGGTAAAGTGTGTGAATTTTTGTTGAAGATACTAAGACGCTGACTGTTACGTAAGTTTTTTTCTTTGAAACTTTAGATGAAAGTTTGTTAATTTGATGTGATATCTGATCTTGGGAAAACTTTCTTCTGATCTTTCGGTTTAAAGTAACAGGCGAGTGAAAAAACCACAAAGCGGAAAATTTGTAATAAGCAGAAACTTTTCTAAGGTTTTTCAAATTATATACGTGCTGTACCTAGCGGTGTTCCTAAAAGGCACCTCAATCCCTCAAAATATTGATAATTTTTGTGAAGATTTAAAGGTTTGTTGGTTTAAAAAAAAACGAGTTTATTACCAATTAGTTGAATACGCTAAATACCAAAGCCGGTTCTTAGATCTCCTAATGGGTTCGTATTAAAATTTAATTATTACGAATCACGCCTCTAGCTAAACCGTAGCTAAAAAAGAAAAAGGTCGCGAATATTTAAACTCATAATTGTGCATTTCAGAAAAATGGTACTTGACTGCATTGGTATACAAAGAAGGCGGTGAACTTTGAAGGAAATTTATTTATACACATTTGCATGGGTCCTTCTATCTCTTCTCGGTCAAGGCTTCTGGTAGCTGAAACAAACATCACAACATTTCAAAAATGTAGATTACCAAAACACATTTTTGTGTATTTTAATGCTAATTTTCCGATTTACATACTAACTGTTATCATGTCGATTCACTTGTGCGATTGTTCACAATGTAGATTTAGTAGCAAAAGGTGCACATTATTACCTTTAATAAGTGGTAATCGATTCTAATTATCTTCATTTAAAAATTCGTCTCAGGTTTAGTCATACAGTTATAAACCGATTGTCTAGCATTGCAGTGTTTTAACACCACTTTTTGTATACAGTATGAAATACTACAAGTCTTGAACGTGATACTGACACATTCAAAACGTGGTGTAGACTTAATAACCCATAATTATATAATATCATTGACATTTGCAATTTACTGTCAACACAAAAATTGATGCTATTATTAATAGATAGGACTAAACGCCATGGAAAGGCATAGTAAAAATTGTGAAAAAAAATAACACTTTTCATACGAATTTTTGATAAAAAAAATCTGCTAATTTGATTATTTATGGCAAAAAAGATATCAAATTCATTAAAATTAAATTCTTAAACTGGTCTAATTTATTTGAAAGATATAGCTTTTTTATTGTCATATTTCTGTTACTTGAACATCATGATTCATGATATAAATCTGGCACTCAAAACTACATATAAATGTAGTAGTGCAAAAAAGGAATAATAATACCTCCAGTATAAATACATAAATGTAAAAATCCTGTCTAGGTATGAATTTATAAACACTGCCAATTGTTATTATATAAATAAAATACGAAAGCAGTCTATTCACAAAAATGTTAGGAACCAGTTTTACTTGCCACTGAATTTTAGTTTTACATTCGCTTTTAAGCATTAAAGAATTTGGAAACCTTTAACTTACCGATTATAAGTTTTAACGAAAATACTTGATATCCTAGATATAACAATTGTATTATATTGTTCATAAATTTCCAAATATTGATATGGTACTAAACTTGTGAGCATACATTTATAATTATCTCTATAAGAATCTCTAAATATGATTAAAAACTATATATAAGCCAAAGTCGCCTTTGGAAGTTCAAGTTAAGTACGCCCACCTCCCCCTTTAGCGCATTTTTGCAAATTTATTTGTAAAAAGGTAGCTTTTAATTTCGCTTTGACCGGCTGGATGGCTGGCAGAAAATTCGTGACCGTTGAAGAACGCTTGTAAAAAGACGGCGAGTGTACATGTACCCACCGGAGCCGTGTAACTGTCAACTTTAGGGACGGGGCTAGATTATGCGCGGTCGGCGACAGCTGGGCGCCATCACCCTGCGTGGTGATTCTTTCAGTTTTTTGCCATCTTCTTCTACAGTTTTGGTCCGATTGTTTCCAAATTGATGTCAAAAAGTTTCTCGAATCGCGGTCTCTTTTTTCGTGCCATCAATAGAAGCTCGAGCTATGAGAAGTGCCCCAAAAATTGAGTAGGTGCTATTACTGACCTTAAGGCGCAAACGTTTTTTTTTTCACTTTTCGTTTTCACCTCCTATCTTAGGAACAAACGGTAGCTAGATTCGTTTTGTTTGTGGTATAAAAGTTTCACAAGAAATTGAAAAAGGGTCGCGAAAACCGCAAGCCTCTATCTTTAAAACAGTTGAGATACACTGAAGTCTCGACCAAAATAGGACACATGTACATAAGTTTATACTTGGCTTGAGATTTAGACCAGACAAAACCCATAGGTCCTGTACTTGCGCCCTCTTGTTCTTCTTCTGTTCTATGAAGGGAAACCTGTTGAAAAAAGGGGTTAACGATTTCTCATTAAACTAGAAAAGAGAGGTAAAAAATTAATTAGGTATCTATCTTGTTTGATTTCATTTAACATTCATGCGGCATAACATTTACTTTGAAAATTCTAATGTGTTGCTACATGCTTAATCAAAATCAAATACATGCAAATCGTTCGTAAGTTCGTATATTCACCCGGAACGTGACCCGTAAATATTAATAAGCTCTTTATATCATACCGATTTGACGATTGTTTGTATGGCATGCGATCTGGCGGCACCATTGACCTGGGTCTGCTGACACCTGTGACTTTCGGCGCTCTCGATTTGTCTTTGAATTGTCTGACACCTGATTACGCGAGGTCAAGCAACTACCTACCCTTTAATCTTGTAATTTCACTCGATTTTCAAATCAAAAGCGTATGAAAACGTAAAACGATGTTTCCTTATTTTATCTATTTCTTTTAATTCCGCAAACGTAGATGCATGACACTATTCGTATGCGCAGCGCAGCAATCATTCTTTTTAGTAACAAACCGAATTGTCCCTACTAATTAGTACCAACCTTACGAGTAAAATTGTTTACTCGTAGTACCAACCTAACTAAATTGTTATATACAGGGTGGTGACTTGCGTAACGCATCATAGGGATTTCAATGTAAAATACATAACATGCGATTATTGGCTCCCCAAATTATTTTAGAGCAAAAATGTATTAAGGTTTTTTGTAGAAAAAAATTTTTGACTTCACTCAGCGGTATTAGTTTTCAATTTTTTGCATATTAAAAACGGAAAATTGGAAAAATATAACCCCCATCTTTTTCAATAATCTGCGATGCCATGGAATTTTCTAAAACAAAAATATATCCAGTTATCAATAATTAGCAGCAGTTCGAAATGGATTTTATGATCGACTTGGTTACTGTCTTGCAGTTAATGGTTACTTATTGGAACATTTATTTTATTGTAAATTGTTATTTTAGGAAACCGTTTTTAGTAATTTGGTATTTCTTTATGTTGAATTCGCTGTTCTAAATATAATACTTTTTGATAGAATTTGATTTGTTTTGACATTCCATGGCATGACGGATATTGGCGTAGTTTTTGTGTTATAAAATTCCATGGCATCACAGATTATTGAAAAAGATGCGGGTTTTATTTTTCCAATTTTCCGTCTTTATTATGCAAAAAACTGAAAACTAATACCGCTGAGTGAAGTCAAAAATTTTTGTCTACAAAAAACCTTAATACATTTTTGCTCTAAAATAATTTGGGGAGCCAATAATCGCATGTTATGAATTTTACATTGAAATCCCTATGATGCGTTACGCAAGTCACCACCCTGTATACAGTAGGTACAGACCAAAAAGTATATGTGAAACAACTTTTTAAACAAAAACTCTGCACTCTGGTACTATCTCAATCAAAGCATATACGTGTAGGTACTTATAACAAAATAGTTACACACAGCAACTGTCAGGTCGTCATCAGAAGTAAATCTTTGGCATCCTAAGTATTTTTTAAACTGGAGGAAAAGACTACAGGGCGGATGTAATTCTTGGAAGCCACATTCATCGATAACTTGACGAACATTTTGAGCCTTGTGCAAACCTTCGTATAGGTACCGAGCAGTATCGGCAACCACCGCAGACCCGTTCACCAGCCGCTTCAAATCTTGAGGTCGGTATTTGCATAAACCGGAAACCATTAATCTTACAAAAATATCATCTTTAACTGATTCATCTTCCAAACTACGTAATTATTAGTAGAGCTACATCTTTTCGGTCAAACTCCACTTCTCTGTGCCACCAATCTAAAATAATTTTGTTAGTATGCTCTACACTGCGTGTCCAAATAAATAAATAAATAACTAAATAAATAAATAAATAAACAATCTTTACAAGTGGAAGTCACTGGTAGCAGGCTAATATTTAATGCATCCGACTCTTGTTACGTATACGAATTCTCCACTTACTACTGCGACTGGTAAAAGTGGACCACCCTTGGGATCACCATTATCTCTTTCTCGTTCAAAATAACGAATAGGGTTAGAAATAAGTTGCTTACTTTTTCTTGGTAAAGCCGATGGCATGTTTGGGGTATACAACTTTTGCCGCAGAATATCGCGCAGTGTTACGGAAGTTATGCTTCTACAATTATTGTTCGTTATGAAACTAACGGATTTTTTATCGGATAATGTAGCAAAACGCGATGAAATAATGGTCGCCAACACCCTTTTAACTAAAGGGTTTTATTTTTTAAATAACGCACATCTCTGCCTCAAAAGCCTATATTTTGTGCAATACGGTCTAACATACCCACGTGATTTTTTTATAGCATTAGACTACGTCTATTTGCCACAGAATAATTGCGAAAAATAAGGAAAACCCTACTATAGAGAACTACCTTGTCAACAAAAGTCGCTATATATCATATTGTTGTAAAGTCAAAAATAAGGATGCTATTGACAATTTTTAAATTTCATCAACGTTGCTTAGAAATAGGAATTCGTTAGTTGTCCTAAAATAAATAATATAAGGTCACCAAGTAGTCTTGTAGTCATATGATTTTCAGCTTTGCGATTTATTTTTAAAACAAAATGCCATTTACGCATTTAGGTAAATGTGATATAGTGGATTGCGTGTTCCATTAGAAAAAAGTGCGTTTCTGTCGATATTTTGAGACTGTAAATTTACGCACTAGTTCTCTAATTTGATCGACCTTGTATCTCTTACCAAGTTAGCAATCATTTGTTCGTGAATAATTTTTCGATCTGTCCACCAAGTGTTACACCATCTACTCAAACCACTTCCAAAGTGACAACTTGTACGCCACTCACTCAGCTGAAAACAAATTTATTGCGTTTCGTTATTAGCTATGTAAATCACATAAAAAAATCCTCTCATATTTTGACCGTTATTTTGACTCTTAATCGTCTGGTATCCTTGCTCAATATTATTGGTCAAATACCATTTTTCTTCCTGAGGAAAATTAAATGAGATCCTTTGAGTATAAGGCAAAACCCTTGAAGTAGAACAAAAATAAAATGCCTCCAATTCCTGTTGCCGAATCTCAAAGAAAAGTCATATTAAATGTTAAATTTGTAGCAAGATTGTTATCTTTTAATAAATCGTTAGTTCGAAATAACTGGGAAAGAATACAGAGGAAAACAAGTGGGATAAAACGGCGATTCAATTTTGTTAAAAAGTTTACTTTGAAGTTTAATTTTGTTGATGATTGAGGCAGATTGTGATGCACGCTTTCTGCAAAAATGTTGTTTGATATTTAGTAAGTTAAAAAAACAGCAATACATCATTCATCATTCACAAAAATCCGAGAAACCTTGCCGCCAGTTCCAACCCACGCTGTCCTCTACATCCCATGTCTACATATTCCATAACATTCGTCTCTCCCACAAGCGCGGAAAATGAGAACAGTAAATCTATAGGGTCGTATATCTATTGGAATTCTTTGAAATTCATAGCTGTGTACTATGCATACATATTACATTGTCTTTTTTATTTTGTAATTTTATGCCAGATTTAGTTATTTTATATTTCCTTTAAAACGAAATAAGCAAATGAGGTCTGGATGAGAATTTATTCCGCCCTCTGCTGACGACACGCTTTAAAGGCATCTGCGTTGTATTTCAAACGCACACACATGTTGAATTTATAGAAAAGTAGGTAGGTAATTGCTGCCAGTTTTTTTGTCATTATTGTGGACTTTGTAAAGCGAATCGCATGCCTGCAGTCATCATTAAAAGATACTTTATCGGATAAAATTCCAATTAATTAAGTACCTGTTATTGATCCGAGAGCATTAGTGAAAATAATCTGAATTATATGTTCTATTTGATGAAGTTACTCTGAGCATTTTTGAAATTCAGAGCATCACTTTTACTCCTCTCGTTTATAACTGAAAACCTAACCATTCACCGGCTGTTACTGTGTTTATTATTGAATTCCCTCAACAAAACAAACCCGACTATTCGTGCTAAAGCGTGGTAATTACCTATACCTTAGGGAGTCGTTGTGGGAGTTGAGTAAAGTACGTTAAATTATAATAAAGAATAAACAAGGGATTAATTGTACAAACTTTGAAAATATAAGAACACGTACGTTTTTTCGAAATACCAGGAACAATAAAACACGTTATTTATAGTACTTTACATTATTAGCCAGGTAAGTGAGTTTTTACTGGCGATAGGAGAAGTTGACTGGCGAGCCGTTAGGCTACTTCTTTATCTCTCCTGGTAATGAAACTTCATATTCAGACCAACTCGAACCAATAAACTATATGTACATACTTTTTTTTTGGATAAACCATGTCTCCAAATTAAAAAATTGGCTTCACTTAAAAATTTAGCTAATAGTTGAACTTTGGTTTTTGCTTTATACGTGTATTTTAGTGTTGAAATATTAAAACAACTACCTAGAGCCAATTTTGGTAAAATTCCATTTTTGAAAAAGTGGTAGCTAAAATTTCAAAAATTGGTTCAATTTTAAATTTTTGTACTTTTTGAACTCTCTGATTGCTGTTCTACAATCTTTAGGGGTAGTGGATTTTATCGTTCCTTTAGGAGCCATAACGTATTAAAAAAAAGATTAACTCAGTTTTTTAGAAAAGTTAGAAAAAATGGGTGTTTTTTGATCGCTTGCAAAAATTTTTCTATTGGACCGATTTTGATTGTTCATCCTTTGATTGACTCAGTGTTTTGTTTTCTTTTTTTACTAAAGAAGTGTTATATGGACCGTTTTCAAGTTTTTGCGAAAAACTGAAAAAAGTCCAAACGAAAATGAATGCTTTTTTTCTCGGTACCAAAAGTTTATATTTCAGGTTTCATATTAAACAAAAATATCGATTGGGCGAATTTTAATAGACTGTGATATCACGTGAAAGCATGTTTAATTCTACGTGGTTTAGGCGAAACAAGTATTGAACTTTGAAAGATAAGAGTCTGCTTCCTAACGCATTACAGTTAACTGTAGAGCTATTAAGCCATGTAAATAATATAGTACACATAATGAAGAAGCGGATGCTGTCGAGTCTTTTCAATTATACTCTACAAACTCATACAAGTCTAATAATTAATTTATATTAATTGCTAAAGCGCAGTATTAACAGTACCGGACGTCAGCGACAAAGATACAGGTAAACAAAACGATTGCATAAGAAGTTTTTTGGGTGTTTTCGCTTCTTAGTAAAAACTAACCCCTGCTCAAATCGCATTACATTTTGGATGTTGTCAATTGAATTTCTTAACACGCATATGAGATTTTATTCCCCAAATCTAATACTCGTGTTTGTAAACCAATTTTGTACGGTCGCCCAAATACGTTTTGTTCAAGATTGTTTTCGCTGGAACCTTCCATAAATCGATACTTTAAAGCAAATAATTTCGATAGTTTTACAGAACTTTCATAAACTTTGTTGTTTTTGTCCGTATAATGTTTGCCACGAAAGATGAACCCTGCGGCATTGGTGTACAAATGAATAAATCCAAGGTGTTGATACCGGCATCTCCAAAATACCTATGCTTAACCGAAAAGAGAACAGGGAACGAATAAAGTCCTTTTGAGACAATCACCGCATGCTTTTGAAGTGCTAAATGCAATGAAAATAACGTAGTAACGTCCTCTTTTGATCGTATGTTTGCCATTATTCTTTTACCTACATTTTTCCACTTTTCCTACTCTTTATTGCATTTTAACAAAAAATCTATTCTTTCCTTTGTAAATTCGTTTGCGTTTATCCCATCTTTACACGTAGCGTGACGCAACCGAACCAAATAACGATGCAAAATGAAAAGTGATCCCTTGGGGACCTCGAAATGTAAGTATTTACTCTTTGTGATGTGTAAACCTTACTCTATAGGCGTCGTAAAATCGTGTACACTAATTCCTAATTAATGCCAAATACCATATCTAATTAATTCTACTCCTAATTCCTTTGCAATAGGCTTTATTAGATTTTGTAGGTAGCAACTTTTCTGCTGCTTCTACTACAAACCACTGATTGGACGATCTATTAGGGATATTTTTCAATGAAATAAATTTTATTTACAAAGAGGGCGATTTTTATAAATAAACTTCAAGCGAAATTCAATTGAAATGATGGAATTTCGAATAAGCAGCCCACTTAATCACAAATGTTTTCCAGTATAAAGTCGTATAATTTTATTTAATTTCCCCTACTTTTAAATTATATTGCCGGTATAATAAAAAAGACTATAAGAAACGCGTGTATATTGGTCTTTAAATAGAAGCAATTATTTTATTCATTTGAGATTAATTTTTACGTGTACTTAATAGGGATTTGGTTTGAGGTGTATTTTAAATACATACAAAATGCTTTGCATAGAAGGTACCTATACAGAAAATAAACAGAAGTCATTAAGTTAAAAGAAAAGAACTAAATAAAGCTCAGCAGGTAAAGATTTCAAAGCAATTTTTCTAGAATAATAAGTCGGTGGCGCGCGCGATTTTTCAAAAGCTTGACCTTCGGCGAAAATGTGCAGAACGTCGTTGAAAGGGAGGGGCATGAAACAAAGGTTACATTTTTTACGCAAGAGATTACATACTAAGATGTAGACAGAACGACAAGTACGCCTATAAAACAAAAGGGTATACATACTACACAGTCTTCGAGACTCAATGGGGATATCTTATATGTATAGATAGTTGTTTAATTACCAGCTGGGGAATAAAGCTAAATGGAGACTTTGAAGGGTGCGTGACGCAGTTTCGAATAGATTACGGCAAATTTGTACTTTTCCTAATTAGTGAGATCTTGGGAAGTTATGAGAATATAGTTCACATCCCTTTTGAATGCACTCGTACATTTACATCTAAATTAACGTTCTGTGTGAGCCTTATAAACCTTTTCTACACAATGGAATTTGTTTTCCGAGTGTATGAAAGATATTCCTTTTATTTGTCATTGAGAGCTTTTAATAACATCTCATATCTGAAATATTAATTTTTTGTCATATAAAAAGTACCGATTCTTATCACATATTCGCACACTTCAACAAATGATTGAATTTGCTGCTTACAGAATAAACTTTGCTTTCTGAGCCCATTCAACAATTTTTAATTTCAGCACAGATAAAGATTACACAAAGAAAAATATCTTTCGCATCGCTTTTTACAGTACTATTCGTAGAATCGTAGCATTATTAATATCAGAAACTCTACAACTGCCTGAACAAAATGAAACTTCCATAATTGGGAGTAATATGTACATAATTAGGCTGAGCATGTAAAATACAATTTTTAACAAGAAGCTTATAGAAACATATTAGTCTCAAAGATGAAAACGTACATTTTAACTTTTTTTATAATGGAAACTTTGGTTGTTTATCGTTTCGCGAATTTTTAAGACGTCATGGTTATAATATATATTTAGTACTGATCTTACATTCTACTCACTTAAAAAACAACGCCCTTTGACTAATCTTTGTGGATTCTTTCATGATTCGTCAAAGAATTCTCTGACGATTCTTCACTCCTAGATTCCTTAGGGTAAGAACATGCCGAAGATGCTCTACTGCGATACCTCGCTACCTTGCACCTTCACTGCGATACCTCGATGTTTAACATGGATGTTGGGTGTTCATACCCGTTCACCATCGCGGTCGATACAGCGATGTAATCTCCCACTCCATTTTTCGAGATTTTCATTTATTTGTTAACGGTTCCCACGAAACAATGTTCTCTAGTGACAGTAAGTGTGAATTTATGTCATCAGCGGTAAAGTGGTGGATTTTAGGCAGCTTATCAAACCGGAGGTACAGTGCACACCCGGTGAATGAAAAGAGGCAAGAGCTTGGGGAATATCACCATCTTTTCCAAGAACTGAAGAAAGACGAAGAAAAATTTTACAGTTACACGAGAATGTCAATTGAAACATTTAATTATATACTCAATAAAATTGAGTCTGAACTGGATGTCTTGCAATATAACAACTTACATACCAATCCAATTCTGGCTGAGGAAAGACTGGTGCTGACTTTAAGGTAAGTTGAACTTTATCAAATAACGTCCTTTTGCAATTTAGTACATGAAACAACAATCAAAGTATGCGTAGGTATTTATTACAAAATAACTGTATTGAAACTAAACAAATACAAAAATACTAAACTTAAAAAAAATACTTAAAAAAGGATTAAAGTTCCAATATTGTATAATCTGTTGATCAGATTCCTGTTGAATTATTGTTTCTTCCTGAGTAATTTGATTATGCCGCGAAGTAGACGTTTGTACGGTAGTAGAAGGTTTTGCATTTGACACTTTTGGATTTTCCGTTTCTGGAAATGCAAGTTCGAAGAGTGTCTTCTGCACCTTCATTCGAAAAATGAATTTATCTTTATCAGTCAGTTTTTTCACAGTTGGTAATAGTGAATTAAAAAAACCAATATCTTCGTCATTAACGTTTTGAATTTTTCTTTTTTTTGCCAACTCTAGTTTCTGTGTTTCTAGAGACAGCAATTCTTTTCCAATTATAGCTTGTGCTGTTAATCGTTTTCTGTATCCAGTTCTTGAGACTGACTGAGGCTCACTGGATAAAGATGTCGGCGTTTGAAGAAAGGGCTGTCGATCAGAAGTAGACTCCAGACCGTGTGAACTGAATACACTATCCACACTCTCCTGACGGATATCTCGCTCCTCATCGACATCGTCACTGTCACTGACCTCTTCAGTATTTTCAGTATTTTGAGTATTTTCAGTTTCTTCAGTATTTTCAGGCCGTGTTAAATTTCCCGATGAATTCCGGGGGGTAAATTGATCTTTTAAAAATTGTAATTTTTGGAAGAACGGCCATTGACTTGCAGCTTCCTCCGGTGCTCCATCACCAGACCTTCCCTGGTACTTTTTAAATTGTTTACCGAACTCCTGTCTAAGGTTTTTCCACCGAGATTTTACCTCCGTAACTGTAACAATTTAATAAATTAACAAAATTCGTAGAAATTGGAAATGTGAACATAAAAATATAATAAATAAAACTAAAAGTAAGTATAATAAAACTAACTTAAGATTTATCGAACGAACTTTATCTCATTGTAAAAATTTGAAATTGTTTATAACACTTCGTTTTGATTAATTTGCAGGTATCTCGCTACGGGAAGCAGCTTCAGAACATTGGCTTTTTCTTTTAGAATGGGAGCTTCTACCGTTAGCAAAATCGTTTACCAAGTATGCAACATTCTTTGGACAACACTACAACCTATTCACATGAGAGCACCTACAACGTCGTACTTTTTATGTGCTGCAGAGGAGTTTGAAAGACTGTGGGATTTTCCCAATTGCATTGGTTCTTTGGATGGGAAACATGTCAGAATAAAGTGCCCAGCTCACTCCGGCTCGATGTTCTACAACTACAAATCGTATTTTTCAATAGTTTTGCAAGGATTAGTTGACGGTCACTATAGGTTCATATCTATCGACGTAGGAGGTTACGGAAAGCAGAGTGATGGAGGTACCTTCAGTGCATCTACCTTATCGAAACTGTTGGAAAATAATAAATTGGGAATACCATCGCACAGGAAACTCCCCAGTAGTGACTATACTCTACCATATGTGTTCATCGCCGATGAAGCCTACCCTTTGAAGGAAAATCTAATGAAACCTTATTCAGGTACCTCACTGACAGCAACGCACGAAAATTTTAACAAGCGATTGTCACGGGCTCGCAAAACTGTCGAATGTGCATTTGGCGTTATTTTTTCAAAATGGCGATTGTTGTCGGGGGTTATTGAAATCAAAGAAACAGCAGTAGATACTGTGATCAAGACGATATGCATTCTTCACAACACAATAATTGATAAGGAGGGCCATCACAGTTTCAATGGCATGGACGTCCCACAAATTCCTTCCCAGTGTATGCTCCGACGTAATAGAGCAAACAATCCTTCAACGCGGAACGCGAAAACAGTACGAGATACATTCGCTGAATATTTTTCCCTTAATGCTTAATAACTGATTACTAATAAATAATGATAATTATAATTTGTATTCATTATACTCTTTTTTAATATAATAGAATTAACTTAAGACCTACATCTTCTTTTTAGAATAAATAAATAATTACATAAGTAAAACTTACCGGTCATCTCGAGTTCAGCTCCAATCTTCTTCCATTCCTTGGCCAGAGTATACCTATTATGGTGTTGCTTGTGCCGCTTATCCCACAACGGAGGAACATTAAAAACTAATTCAATTAAATTGTGCTTTTTAACATCCATTTCTTAAGCAAAGTACAAATAGTAAACACGCCAAAACACTACACCGAAGTAACGCGTGTATACGCTACCGCTTGAGGTGGCGTAAGCTAATTCAACCAATCAGAGCCGAGTCCACATCGCTACATCGATGTAGACCGCAAGGAAAAACAAACTATTTTGTTTCTCCGCAGGCATCGCGCAAAACCTCCATGTAGACCGCGAGGTATCGCAGTAAAGCATCTTTCGGTATGAACACCAACGTTCTAAAATATAGGTTTGATTTGACATCCATGTATCGTTGTAAGCGGCGATGGTGCAAGGTAGCGAGGTATCGCAGTAGAGCATCTTCGGCATGTTCTTACCCTTAAACTTTCGATTACCACGTGAAATCAGTTATGACTTTTCAAGAATTCTTTGAGGATTCTAAAAATATATTGGATTGTTCTCCATTCCGTTTTTTATCTTAATTAAGCTGTTATTTTTAGATTTAACGCTTTATCGTAAACCGACTATTTTAAAGATTTATCTATGGTTTTTTTAGAGCCGATTCATCCATTCGTCGATTAAGCAATTTTTCAATGGATTTAATATGTGTAACGGAAGGCCCCTTTACCCGTTTTGAATTTATATTTTGGTACCAAAGCATTGAAAGATCACATGGATCACTTTATAGCGAACAAAATCAAAAGGTGGTCTGGAAATAAAAGGCGATAACAATAAAAGATGAGCACTGTGAGATAAGCATTGGTTGGATCGTGTGTGAGGGGATTTTGGACAGGCGGTTGAAGGTTGAACGAGTAATCGCGTACTCCTTGAGTGTGAAAAAGGTGGTTATTCCGTGTATTGGCGAAAATATTGCGGTTAAAATTCAAGCGCCACGCCGCAAGGCAGACGTGCTAATTTCGCGAGCAGGCTCAATTTTACATTAAAATTTTGAAGTTAGCCTAATTTGTAGCCAGTTCATTCATTTACGAACGATAAAATTTACGCGAGGGAACATTTTAGAATTGGAGACGTGCTCTTCACATAGAAATGGAATTAAATGTAGTGACTTAAAAAAAATTCGTTGTGATAATCCTCGTTCGCATCGTTCTTATCGTTGTAAAATAGAATTGTGGGATTACGGTTGCATTTACGAGCGAATATCTCAAATACGCTTTGTCAGAGAAAACTACCCGCAAAGGCAAAATGAATTGTCTGGACGAGACCTTATAGGTGAAGTCTCCGCATTAATCGTCTAACAAGAACGAAAACATCGATAAATATAGCTTGCTACTACCTAAACTATTTCGGTTTTTGTTTAGTTTATCTCAGGTTACGACTGTATTTTGACAGAAACATAATATTCCTAACATTGACTTAAAACTTTTATAAATTTAAATGAGCCGAAGGCCTCAATCAAGTTCCATAAAGTCTAATGAAATCACTATCCAATTTTGAATTGAAATTAACACTCTAATTAAAACCAGTTGCCAAATCCTTAACAAAGCAGCTTCCTAGCTCAAAGCGTTGAGTGAATCAACGCTCAAAGCAAATATTAAACAAAAAATCCTTTATGCCTAATATACTTTGCCAAAAGTCATATTAATTTGTTGTTTGTTACTAAACACTAAATTCCCACAGGAACATTTTTGTTGGCCTCTTACAGAATTCACTGTAATTTGGATGTTATATCTTAAACGATTATTAATTCCGGTCAATTATTTATTTGTCCATAATTAAAAACTGGTTTGTTTTGGATTCCTTCTATTGTTTTGTGTTTCTTTTTCTTAACACAGAACAGGACGTATTTTCCATCTGAGATCTTGACGCATTTTCCGTCAAGCATGCGAAAATTGTTTACCGATCTTTTAAGAAGTGCTCAAAGCCCAGCGAAATTCGCATCGCGTTTGCATCCTTTTCGTGTGCTCTTTTCTAGCGCGTTTTTGAAAAAAAGTAGCGCTTATATATTGACTTTGGCTGTTCGGTTGGTTGGTCGGCAGGCTGCAAAGGTTTTTTGAGTATAACTCTCAAAGGAATCATCGTAGAATGCTCGGGTTTGAAGCATTAGTTTTGTCACCATTTTTTGCATCCCCAAAAGAAGTCACTGAATGAGGAACTTCCACATCGCTGGATCGGGCATACCCCTGCAAATGACTCAGCTCTGTCTCCCGATCTAACGCCTTGTAAAACCTACCTTAGAGAGTATATTAAGGATCACCACTGCCATGAACACTTGACGAACTTAAGAGACGCATCGGTTCTGCTGTGTTAACAGACATGGACATGTGACAGAATGTGTGGTCTGAACTACATTACTGGTTCGATGTGTGTCGTATGACAAATGCGGCACATATCGAACAATTGTAATTTGGGGAGGAAAGTTGTAGTTTCCGTTTCTTTTGATGTATCAATGATTGTTTAAAGTGCAATATTTGAACAAATATAGCATTATGAAACCCGATGAATCATTTATAATAGGTAACCCGGTACATCGCAGCAAAAAGAATGAAGGGAAGGAGTGTATGAGAGAAAGAAGTAGACGACGGGAAATAAGGCTGTCGACATTTAGCTGAAAATGTGCAATTGAAAACACTTTCTCGACTTGAATTGCTTGAGGAGAACGCCTGCAACTTCGTCATTCAATTACGCTTGTGCATCTAAAACTCGGAAGGTTGCTGGATAACTCTGCTAGCCACACCATTCCTTGTCCCGAAAATACGTATTTTTCGTAAAACAATGAAACAAATAACTACTCTGTGTTTATTTGCTAAGGGACAAGCCATACAGCCATTTGATAGGATTATTGTGTGCGAAGTAAACAAGTTTTACATTTTGCGTATTTATTCATCGCAAAAATTCTGTACTTCGCTGTCACGTTTCCTATTACCTTAAGTCAATTTGCATATTTTTCAAAAACACTATCAGATCATTTCGTCTCACTGTTAATTCGTTTATGTGCGCTGTAAAAAGTAATAAATACAAAATCAATATTTATTCGTTATAGCTTGCCCACTTTCCAACTTGGGTTGATGACAGCAAGCTTTAAATCCTGTTTGCTATATATAAAAGACGTGGAGAATTTCATTTATAAATTCAATTTTTCACAAAAGGTTCGTAAAGTTTTTCGTTGCACGTCAAATGTGTCAAAACTGCGCGAAATATGTTTTTTCATTATTTCACTATCTTTCTAATTAAATTTCACTCAAAGCTCAAAGGTAGTTACCCGTGCACACCACAACCCCGAAGCTTTCTGTGGTTTTATTAAAATTTAATTTACCTTTATTAAATTACTACCATTTTATAGAAAGCTAAATCAGGAGCGCTACTTGTGATCGCTAAGCGTACACTTGAAGCTCTTCAGGCTGCTGAACGCAGGCAATGGTTCGGAGTTTTCTGTCACTTATTTAGGTAGAGTCTACACTACTTGCACCACTTCGATAAACTAACCCGACGCTTTGTGTGCCTTGTTATGTTTCTCGTGCGGTATGGAGTGAGGGTTCGCTCACTAATTTTCGTTTACTGAGCCCTTAATCTTCGGTCTACTTACGTACAAGCGATAAATGACAGTACTCGAGACCGAAACTTTACAGGAACATGGAACTGGTATTAGGGGATGCAATGTCCTGCATTTTACAGAACCAAAATTTGAAGGTCCATTTTTGGCCACAGTAACAGTTGCAGTAAAATGTTCTGTGATTTACAGAACCAAAGTCGAGGCTCTTTCCGGGTGTCACCTGTAGTTAATCTTTACAACAGTTCAAAATTAATTAAAAGATCTTTATGAATGAATAAATAATAAAAAAAGCAAGCAAAAGGAGATCTCTAATCCCTCCAGTGAAATTTAATATAAATTACGTTAGCTACTTAATTCAATGACCGATAATTGACAGCCGGGACCATAATTCCGAACGGCTTAATTTTAATTAATCCCAATAAAGTGCAACGTAACATTGCAACGTCTAGATTAATTGTGTCTGTCGCCGCATTACGATCCACTGCGAACATTTATATTATGATTATAAAGGGTACTTGCAAATACTATGTCTCTAATTCAATGAATTAATTTTAATTGAAAGGAATTTTACCTTGTAGTGCATTATTCCGATAGTGAGTTCGCACTTAATGTATATTTTTAGTAACGCTCATAATGGATATCCATAACGAGCCACCCGAACGCTTCCTTTACAAGTTAAAAACTAACTATTCCTTTCGACTCTATATTAAGCAATTGGCTTCGCTCGGTGTAAGTATTTATTTCTGTTAATGTTTTTGTTTGACAACCAAAAAGTATATGCATTGATAGAATTTATGACTTCGAAATCGGCAACGCCGATATTGTTTTCCTTAGAAACACTGGTTTACATTTCGAATACGGAATTAATCACTATCTACCCAGCAGGATCACTTCAGTACTTATCGAAAAAATTAAATTTCAAATGTAGGTACCCTAAACAAATTGTAGCTCTAGATAGCCGAAAATGCAAAATTTCCACTGACACAAACAACAACAACAAAGAATAAACATGTTACATAAAAAATGAAGTCCTTTCCAAATCTACAATAAAGTATGTGGTATTCCATTAAAAAAAAACGTAAGTTTGATACGCCACTGGAATACAATACGCCCCTGGGGATCAAGAATATTTTAGAAACATAGCGACAGTATCTGTGTACAATTTCGGTCTAAGACTTTTTCGATATCTTTTATGGTAAAGTAATGATACGAGGGGTCTTAGATGCTACACCTTGTATATAAAATAATTCTGGATCGATCGGTAATCGAACCCAAGCCGCCCGCGTGGCAGCTACAACGATTAGACGAACGACGACGACGACGACGGGTAGCGTCTTAGGTATGAATGGATGGATTGATTTTCTATACATATAGGTAATACACACGTTTTTGTCCAGTTGTGGAAACTTAAATAATTGGAATATATATAAACATTATTTAATTATATTATATTTATCCATAAAAAGAAAAAAAATTGTCAAAACGTGTCCCGTTACAAAATTTAGGGTTAGATTTTCAGTTTTACATTAATTTTGATCAAATTAAGTAATTAAAAACGTTTGATGCTGTATACAATAAAAATGAAATCCAAAATACCCTTTCAGTCTGTTGGTACAATCAAGGGAAGCGAAAAGACAATTTACTTAACCATAAGCTAAATATTGACAAACTATTTTCTATTGAAAATTCAAAGCGTTATTTATCATAAGCTGCCAATGCTAGACTTTGATCGTACAAAATCGAGGTCTGTGTTTAGTTTTATGGAACATGGTCACGCAATGCACCGCCACGCGTTGTGCCCATTATTTATATTGTCGGTAATTGAAAAAAAACCATCCGTACAATATATGGAAGAATTTCAATTCGCGTACGTAACTAGATACAAATTAACATCAAAGCGGGCATTACGTCTTTACCTACCTATATGCATATTGCATGGGCACTTATTAGTTCCTTTCTTTGTGGATGTTCTGTAGAATTTTGTATTTATGTGTTTTTTTACGATCACAAAGAGATAAGATGTCACGGTCAGCCTTTACAATTAACTCTACATCGACAAACAACATAAAAACAGGAGACTTTTTTCTCATTCATAACTCAGTTTAGCCTGTAGTTTACATAATCGATATACATATACATAATTCCAATTTGAAAAATAAACGCCCTTCCATACGAAAGAGAAGTTATTGAGAATCCTCTCTGGTGAGAACAAAAACAAAAGATATTGAATTATTAATTCTATATGTTTTTGTTGTTTATTCATGCTTTATCAAGCGAACTTTATATATGATTCGAAATTCGCAGTTGGAAAACAAATCCTGATATTACTAGCAAATAGAGACATCTCCCCGTAGGACGAGAAGCTTTCAAATAATGAAATAATGCCACACACACATATACGGAAGCATTTGAACGTATATTATTTTGGTTTCGAGTTTGTGACATCGGCGCCGCCTCTACATCTCATAAGTGTATTAAAATTATTGAAATATTTTTCTCTGCATCGAATTCCCGGACACTTTTTGAATTTCTTTCCGGAAAAATGTAGCATTTATCACCTTAACTATTAGAATTTGGTTTGGACTATTGGAAATTGTAGCTAAAGCAAATGTAATTTGTATCTATATTATTGTATGCTGCACAATAGACAGTACCATAAAATACCTCCTTCTGTTTAAAATGTACAACATACACCCCTGAATACATTTTTAATCCAAGCAAAGGACCACTAGTACTGAAATTAAATACAAAATTCCAATCAATGAACTAAAATATCCCAAATCCTTTGTTTGGATTCGTTTCTTATCAACAAGTACAATACAAAATCTGTTTTACGCAATATTCACGGGTCAATTCCTTTAGGAATATTAAAAGTGCAAAAAACAAAATTTCTCATGCAAAATATCCGACCACTACGCTATACAAATCAAAAATTTTAAAATTATTTACAGTTATTAACGTAGGTGATATCCTCTTCTGGTAACAATTGATCTTATCTGTCCTTGAAAAATGCAACTTTAGCAGTATGGAAATAGACGGCTTAAATTTCACGAAATCGAGATCGTGATTTATGCATAGAAATAAAGTGCCAATATTCCGTTGCGTTGATATTAATTTATCCCGTTGCGGATAAATGTACCGACTAATCATCGTTCCGTACCGTATGTCGTTGTATTAAAATTTTTCTTTATCGCACAACCCTTGTGCTCGAAAATGTTTCTTTGCGTAAATTTTACCACTCGTCACAAATCCGAACTTGCTTAAACTTTTCTCCGTGACTTATTTGACCTTTCCGAGTCCTCGCTACTTAATATATTTTTACCCGAAGTTATACTGTTAATTCTTTGCTATTATTCTGATAAATGTTGCTCAATAAATTCACGTTTTGGTTTTTGAATTTCGACTGCAAATCTTCACACATATGCGAAATTAAATCTCCCGTATACAAAATGATACGCGCCTGCTTTCATAATTTGGCTAAAATGTAGTTTCAACGCACTTAAAAGGGTACGCAATGGTTCGCGAAAATCAACTTATAATAAATTTGCAGCGATAGAAAAATTCACGTTCAAACAGTGCGAATTCGTTTCCGTATCTAGATTTTAACGCGCCCAAATGGTACGTTTCGACTCCCGAATCCTCGTTCCCACTTCTGCACTATTTGAATCTCGTCCACGAGAAAAACCGAAAAGGAACTTATTTCTGAACGCAAATGCTCTGGTGGTCGTGGCAGCGGTCCTCTTTTCCGCAATACGTTTTTAATTATCGCCAGACATACTTTTGTTCACGTTCGCTATGAAGCAGTGCATACAGAAATTTCCTTATGTTGACCAAAATAAATATTGATTTTGTATTTATGACTTTTTACAGCGCACATAAACGAATTAACAGTGAGACGAAATGATCTGATAGTTTTTTTTTTAATATGCAAATTGACTTAAGGTAATAAAGTAATAAACTGCAAATTCATGAAAAAAAGTATCACTTTCAAAACCAGTTGTACAAATAACTATTGCAATCTTTTGTAAATATGGAAACCTACCATTCCTTTACACTGGAAAATTGATATTTCCTTAAATCACATTGACAAGTTACATAAGTGGAGAGATTATCACTTCTTATCCGGGTTTTCAGTAACATGAATTTTTTCTGTCCTACCCAAAAGTGATATATGTTACTTATAATTTTGACTTTGTGTTCAATGTAAGGGGGAAAATTTTGTATAAACAATGTTATTTCGGTTTAAACACTAAAATAATGATGAGACATCCTGTATATGAGTTTTTCAATTTCTCAAAGTAAATCGGGAGGGGGGGGGGGGTCTACGTATAAGCACAGAAAAGGTTGATTTTAGAATTTTAGCAAAAATAGCCCGATGATCATCCACCCGCTTGGAGATTCTCGTTCTCTTTGTCCAGATAAATAAGGCGATTATTTTATTTTTCTAATTCATTTCAAAAGATTTCCGCCTTTGGCAGCGAATAAAGGTGATAGAGGGATTAACTTAATCACTTTATGACACCTCCATCTTTTTACATCCCAGTGCAATTTTGTATTTATTGAAGATGTTTACAGGCTACACATCAATTACCAACAGCTCGCGCAGCGGGTTATCACGGACGACCTTGAATATGGATGAATATGAAACAGGACACACCCGTTCCGTATAATTGCAGAATAGACTAAATTCGCCGTAGTTATTATATTTATGGCACGATTTTGAACCAACAAGGAACTAGGATAAACAAAAACCGTCCGTATTAAGATTAGTTTCAAATCAATACTATGTAACCAATTCGAAGCCGTGCAGGTGGGAATGTAACTAAAGGGATAAAAATCGACCAATTTAAATCAAACCCTATATAAAATCTATGACAACCATAGTTTGACATTCCTGCACTTTAGTTGCACAGTGGATTAACTACCTATTTAACATTGTTGGTTCCTTACCCACGAACGTGGTAATCGTGAAGGATCAGGGCTGACTGTCATACAATTCCCTATCTATACCCATCCATAATCGAAATTAATAGAAGCGATTTACTTCGAAGGTGATAACTAGATTACGCTATCCATATAAAACCACAAAGGGTATAGAGGGTATAGTTTGACAGGATTTTAATTAAGATCTCTCAGACAATCAGCTTCTATCGGTGCCGTAGTTGGGAAAGGTTAAAAGTCCGTTGCCATTAATGTCGTCATCAAAGTGATGCACGATTTCCAGATCAACGGAGTGGAGTTTCCACATGCATTTACAGTGCTGTATACTTTGATTTAACTAATTAGATAGATTGGACCAGAAGTTGCTTACTTATGTATTTCAGTTTAATTACGCATGTACTGTAAAGAGCAAAAGCAAAGTTTATTAAGTAGGGTTTCGTAAGTGTGTACCAGTACATGTAATACTAATAATACAAAATAAATAATAAGCTTAAATACGTGCTGAAAATGTTCGACTCATATTAACAATTAGCTTTGCTATTCTGTGTAAATTTTGCCGTCTTACCCAAGGCAACCCGCTAATGAGAGGAATTTGTATCCTGTTATAAACACAATTCGGCTAATTAAATATTGCCACACACTTTAAGTTATTCATCTCTAAAATAAGTTTTCCCTAACATTTCATTTCATTTATGCTTTCTGACAAAATTAGTGGAAGGGCGGGGCATGTGTTTTCCAAAACCCGCGCGGAAAAGTATAGTCGAGCAGTTATTATTGTTTCTGTAAATAATTTTTCCATTTAGATTTCAATGGCAAGATTACGTTTATTATTATAATAAACTTTCCTTGAATGATTGAGTTAATGAAGAAAATAGTTCAATTGTCATGTAGATGTGAACGTGGGTTTTCTGAAAGCCTGTGAAAACAAGAAACGACCGCCAACTAATACTCGACAAGAACAAAATTCAGGTCTTTCTGATCAAAGAATTGCAACTTCGAAGGTTTATTAAATTGGGTTATTTGATTTCATTAACTAATAGTTTTTAAAAAAATGCAGGGTGCTCATATTTGCCTTTTAAGGAGGCAGTTGAGCAGACTCAAGCCCCTGAAGAACTTAGGACCGAGTTTGGTGCAGGAGCGGTCTTTCTAGTTTCGTTGATTCCGTTTGTTAAGGTCAAACTCAGGCGTTCGACAAATGAAATAAGGGAATCTTAAAATTACTTACATTTTTTTTATTATTGTTTAAACCTCAGTTGTTTCGGCGCGCTATAAATTCAAATCGTACAAGTACAATCGGGCACTCGGGCGGATTCGCGAAAACGCTTAAAAATGAAGAGAGAATGGCGAGCGAAGACGAAACTGTGTGCGAGAGAGTCGAGTTATGCATGCACGAGTTTTACGCGCATTTATCAATTTAAAAAGTGAAAAACCAATCTTTGGGGGCCCCCATCAGCCGGTACAGCAGCCCACCGAAATCAGCCACTCCAGGTACGTGCCCAACTTTTATTTATGTATTTGTATGCTTCGGCCGGAAATTATCATTTAACCAAAAAAAATATATCTTATGGTCCTTCAGTCCACTAATTACAAAAAATTAACCTAAAATACAAACATTTTTTGATCCTTCTTCGACGGATGTGAATCTTAAAATTTATCAAGGTATAAATTAATTTTCGCCGAATACATTTTGCATTATTTATTAAAATAGTTCGTGTTCCTTTGTGCGGCACTGCGATCAAAATTTATCACATAACTTTGACTTTCAACGCTGTTATCGCAGGTGCCAGTGAAGGGGCCGATATTGTTCAAAACAACAAGCCAAAACTTGAAAATCATAGTAATTACGTTCTTGTAAAGTTTCCACCTTTGATTAAAAAATTGCACAACGAATAAACTCTATTTTTTTTACAGTTAGATATCTTGCCATATGATTTTTAAGTAATATTTAAGTAAAGTCAGAGAGTTTAGGTACGAACTGTATTTTGTCATTTTGATCAATTATAAATAATACAAAGATTAAGGTGGGTTGTGGATTTTGGAGAGAATTAGTAGAGTATTTTGTACTGAGCCATTTAATGTTCTGTTGTTCAGGGAGTCCCAAATTTAGTCAATTTAGATTGTGAGCTTTGTTTATTTTTTGCTAATCGCTAATACCTTTGGAAATTGCTTATTTCATAAATCTCTTTCAAATTTTGAAAATTTTCGTTAATCAGTTACAAGGAAATAATAATTCAATATAATTATCCGACTATGAGTTTAAATAGAATGGAGCAGAGACGTAAGGTTGCTGTTACGAGAATAAGTGAGACTTACACATTAGCTGTCAAATCTCAAACCGATCCCTCTCAGCATAACTTATTCAAAATTAAGTATGACAGTTTAGAAGAAGTCTATACATCATTTAATGAACTTCATAACGAAGTTATCGGTCTAATTGATGAAAAAGAATTTGAAGCACAAGATGTAATAAGGAAAAGTACCGATGAATTTTATTTCAAAACAAAAGAAATATTTAATAAATTATTCCCCAGTAAGGAGAACCATAGCCTTGTGTCAATAAACAGCCAGGATGAAAAAATAAAATTACCAAAAATAACCATTCCTGTTTTTGATGGCACCATGTTAAAATGGCCTACCTTTTATGATCTGTTTTCTGCTTTAGTTCATAACAATTCATCTTTAGCAAACATACATAAATTTCAATACCTAATTTCATTTGTACAGGGGGAACCCTTAAACCTTATTAAGTCAATTCAAACCACAGGATGCCAATTATTTAATTGCATTTAACACGTTAGTGAATCGATATCAAAATAAAACAATTTTAGCTGCGTCATATTGGCATGAGATATATAACGTTCCTTCCATGAAAACAAGTTCTTATAAGGACCTTCGGAATCTTTTAGATGTATTCACTGAAAATTTGTCTGCCTTGCAGGTATTAGAGTTTCCCGTCCAACATTGGTGTTTTATTCTATTAAATTTATTATTGCAAAAACTCGATAGCGCCACACGAACAGCCTTTGAAGTGAAATATACTGAAAAAGATATACCTACCTACAAAGACCTTAAAGAGTTTTTGGAAAAGCAGTGTAAAGCCTTAGAATCAGTTCAGTTTGTTACGTCACAATCAAACTCTAGTTCCTCTGGTAAATTTTCAAAACCTTCGAATTCCGTAAAACCTAGTTTTTCTAAAACTCCAGTAACATCCACATTGCTTGTAAACCATAATGCAGCTCCAAAAAAAATCTAAAGGAAACTATCAAATCGTTAGAGTAGTCCTAGATTCTGGTAGCCAAGCAAATTTTATTAGCCAAAAGTGCCTAAATCAGCTTGGTCTGACAAAGAAAAGACTCTCAATACCAGTTCAAGGTCTTAATGGAGCTAGAGCTTCTACCAACGGAGTAGCCAGTTGCAGTATCCGCCCCGTGGGTCAAACCCAACCTACATTTTGCTTTGATGTCTTGGTTCTTCCTAAACTTTGTACAGAAATGCCCTCTCACATTATAAATACCAACAGTTGGTCTCATATATCCAATCTAAAGTTGAGTGATGATCGATTCCACATCCCAGCACCAGTAGATCTTTTACTAGGTGCAGAAGCTTTTGCTCGTATCCTAAAGGAAGGTCGCGTTTTAGGACAACCAGGGCAACCCACTGCGTTAGAAACTGTATTTGGTTGGGTTCTTCTAGGAAAAACTCAAAAGGTGTTAACGCCTTCCGTTCATTTGCAAACTTATTTTTCTTCATTTGAAAATTTTGGGAAGTGGAAGCAATCGCAGCGAAACCCCAGATAGCTCCGGATGAAGAAAAGTGTGAAGAGATCTATCGAAAAACTGTGTCCAGAGACCCCTCGTGTCGTTTTATCGTATCTTTACCATTTCGTCATAGTGAGCCCGATTTGGGAGACACATTCACCATAGCATACCGTAGTTTTAAATCTTTAGAAACTCGTTTAATTAAAAACCCGTTGCATAACTTATATTCGGAATTCATGAAAAATTATTTTGAAAATGGGCACATGAGTCTAATTGCTTCTGACGAACCCAAGCCCATACACTCTTGTTATCTGCCTCATCACGAAGTGATTTAAGGTAGAAAAAAACCACTAGTAAGGTGCGTGTCGTTTTTAATGCCTCAGCAAAAGTTTCCAAAGGAATAAGTCTGAACGATACGTTGCTTCCCGGTCCAAAATTGCAAGCTGATCTTTCTGAAATCTTAGTTAAATTTCGTGTGTTTCCTATAATTTTTGTGGCCGACATTAAACAAATGTATCTGCAAATACAACTTACGCCTGAACATCGAGATTATCAGAGACTAATTTGGCGGTTTAATCCGAATGATCCCATAAAGCAATATCGTCTCAACACGGTTACTTTTGGCGTCACCTTCAGCCCTTATTTGGCCATTAGAACATTGACAGAGAGAGATCTAAGTATCCGAACGCTGCTAATATTCTTTTGAATAATACTTTTATGGATGATATCTGTGCTGGCAGCGACTCTGGAATCTGCTTTGGCCTTACAGAAAGAGATAATTGCCCTGCTTAAAGCAGGAGGGTTTGAGCTGAGGAAATGGGCTAGCAACCATTTTAAATTATTGTCGTCTTTAGCCGCTGCCGATTGTCAAGTTCCCGTTTCGTTTGATAGAGAGGTTTCTAGTAATATAAAAGTTCTTGGTCTTCTTTACAACCCCTCTGTTGACAAGTTTTCGTTTTCCCATAGTCCATCTAATAAACCCCCTACGAAAGGAAATATTTTGTCAGAAATTGCCCGAATCTTCGACCCTTTAGGCTTCCTTTCCCCGGTAACATTTTTGGCAAAACACATTATGCAGCGACTTTGGATTTCTGGCATTGGTTGGGACGAGATTCCTGCCAAACCAATTTGTGATATTTGGGTGCAGTTTAAACTGGAACTTCCGAGGTTATCACAAATTTCATTACCGCGTTTTATCTTTGCCGAAAAACTACAAAGGTGTCAACTTTTGGGATTTTGCGATGCTTCGGAAAGAGGCTATGCTTGTGTAGTTTATCTTCGAATTGAATTACCAAATGACACCGTAAAATCATCTTTAGTTATAGCAAAAAGTAGAGTCGCGCCTCTTAAGACGGTCAGCCTTCCACGCTTAGAATTATTGGGTGCTGCCTTGTTGGCAGAGTTGCTTAAATTTATTATTGACCATCTTGGCAAGCTAATTCCTATCAATGGCTTTCACGGATTCTCAAGTAGTTTTAGCGTGGTTATCCAGCTCTCCGCACAAATAGAAAACCTTTGTTGCAAATCGGGTTAGCCAAGTTCATGAAACCATACCCACGGTACCCTGGTATCATATTAGTTCTGGGGAAAACCCAGTAGATTGCGCGAGTAGGGGTTTAACACCCAGCAACCTAATACATCATCCCTTATGGTTTCAAGGTCCCCCTTGGATTTTACTTCCTCGAGCTGAATGGGATCTTGTGCCAATGGATGGATCCAATCTGGGAAAATCTGTGGCTCTATCCGAACAAAAAACCTGCGCATTCGCTGTTACGCTGGATCCTAACCCATTAGATTGTTTAGTAACCAAATTTTCGTGTATACTTAAAATTCAACATATAATTTGTTACGTACTTCGATTTGCCAGCAACACTAAGACCAAGTCAAGAGATCATTCGGGTGTACCTACGGAAATAGAAAATCAAAATGCTCTTCGAATTTTAATCAGGCATGTCCAGAGTTGTTCTTTTTCGGATGTCATTTCACAACTTAGGACTCAGGCCTTATTGCCGAAACCCTTTCGAAAGTTAGCTGTTTTTCTCGATTCAGACGGATGCCTCAGAGTGGGCGGTCGTCTAAAGCACTCCGATCTTTCTTTTGATGCAAAACATTCTTACCTTCTTCCTCGAAACCACAGATTAACGCATTTACTTATTGAAAATATGCACGGGAAACATTTACATGTGGGGTTAAATACCGTGCATTATCTTCTTAGACAACAATTTTGGATATTATCAGGTCGTCGAGCAATCCAAAAGGTTTTATCACAATGTGTAAAATGTTTTAGGGTAAAACCTAAAACCTTTACCCCATTTATGGGGGATTTACCTTCCTTTCGAATTTGCCAATTAAAATGTTTCTCTCAAATTGCCTTAGATTACGCAGGTCCATTAAAAATAACTATGGGCAGGCACCGAGGTGCGAAGGTCATGAAGGCTTACGTGTGCATTTTTGTTTGTTGTACTACTAAAGCCATCCATATTGAACTTGTTTCGGACTTAACATCGGATGCCTTCATAGCTGCATTTCGTCGTTTCGTTGCACGGCGCGGGAAATGCACCAACATTTTCAGCGACTGTGGTACAAATTTTGTAGGAGCTAGAAACCAATTAGAAAAATTATCTCAATTCGCCTCAGAATCTTTGCAAATTAGATGGCACTTCAACCCACCAGGGGCCCCACGGTCAGCAACTTTTGACATTTGAAGAAATGTCTACACTTTTGACACAAATCGAAAGCCTTTTAAATTCGCATCCTCTTTGTGCGCAAAGCTCCGACCCTAACGACTTAATTCCATTAACTCCAGGACATTTTCTAACTCTTGAACCGTTAAATTCTTGTCCAGATGAGAATCTTGAAAATTTAAAATTAAACACTTTATCCCGATGGCAATTGATACAAAGACTACAATCTGATTTCTGGAGACGTTGGAAACGTGAGTATTTGAACACCCTACAACAGCGCACTAAGTGGACAGATCCTTCTGTAAAAATTCAATTAAACACTTTGGTTTTAATAAAGGATGACACCAAGCCACCTTTGCATTGGGCATTAGGCCGCATAGTTGAATTACATTCAGGCCCAGACGGCCAAACACGAGTTGTCACGGTAAGGACACAAAACGGACTGTTTAATCGTCCTGTAATTAAATTATGTCCCTTACCTACTCAAGATCAATAAATAAGTACCAACCATAGATACGTTGTTTGTTGTGCAATGTCCTAAATTCAAATGAATGTTTTTTTTTGGTAAGGGAAAATATTTACAAGAGCAAATCTTGGGAATTTAGTTTAACATTTCTATTAGTTCATTTTTTTTTCTTTGTGGGTAATTGGGTTATAATTATGCATTTCTATTTGTAAAACATCCGTTTTAGTGGGCGGAAAAATGTTTAAACCTCAGTTGTTTCGGCGCGCTATAAATTCAAATCATACAAGTACAATCGGGCACTCGGGCGGATTCGCGAAAACGCTTAAAAATGAATAGAGAAGGGCGAGCGAAGACGAAACTGTGTGCGAGAGAGTCGAGTTATGCATGCACGAGTTTTACGCGCATTTATCAATTTAAAAAGTGAAAAACCAATCTTTGGGGGCCCCCATCAGCCGGTACAGCAGCTCACCGAAATCAGCCACTCAGCCACTCCAGGTACGTGCCCAACTTTTATTTATGTATTTGTATGCTTCGGCCGGAAATTATCATTTAACCAAAAAAAATATATCTTATGGTCCTTCAGTCCACTAATTACAAAAAATTAACTTAAAATACAAACAATTATACATCCTAATAATCTGGTCGTTCAATGTCTTCAACTAATCAAATCGGGCGGACAGCCCGAATAAATAGAATAAAGAAATGTACGATTTCCAACTGTCGCGAAACCCAGCCCCAGCAGCCTGCTGCAAACCTTATTTAATGAAACCCCACCTCCATAATAAAACAAATGTCTTTCTTCCAGTATTTATAAATAAATCGAAAAGCCAAATTAGCTTTGATAAAACCAGCTTCGATAGAAGGCGTCAATAAACATCGGCATAACCCGTTATTTCTTCTAATAGCTACAAAAACCACGTGCGTTAATTAAAACCCTTATCGTAAAACAACCAGATGTCCCTACATTTTAACACGAAATTTCACGTTTCACAATTAAATACAACAGATATAAATAAACAACAAGCAATTACAAACAATTCTAAAAGGAAAGTAACACTACGGAAATATCAACTCAAATAAAATCCTCGAATATGTATTGAATAAGGGTCCACCGCTATTAGTATAGTGAAAAAAGAAGAATGCGGATACCCGAAAATAAATAAAACTTCAGCTCTGATGTTTCCTTTATATCCTTTTTAAATAAATAGCTATATACACCTCTCACTAGGAAAGATTGCCGCTCACAGCACACCTTTTGCCGATCGGCAATCTATGTTTTTCTTAAGATGCGAGTTACTTCCGGGATAGTATCCTCTCAATGTTGAACGAAAAGACGTTTCGTTCAACAATGGCACGATCCGTTATGTTTTACCCAATTTAACATATACATTTCATTTTGTGAGTTAAAACAAGATCTTTAACTCACAAAATGAAATGTATATGTTAAATTGGGTAAAAGCGAATTGTTCTAAACACGAATTTTCCGGAATAGTAGGGGAGCTAGCACGAAATCCACTGAACGAGAATGATCAAAATTTTAACCGATGGAGTTCCATTTTGCCCTATCAGAGTATGCTAAAATCGATCGTCTGCCGCCTCAGGTCATACGACTTAAGGCGCTGCGGGTACTTCTTGTGGTACCAATTCTGAAAGGTTGTTTTTCGAGGAAATAAGTTATACACCAAATGAAAACGTTGTTAATAGCTCTTAAAAAAATATTTAAAAAAATCGCGCACATTAGATAACTCCGTAAAAAAACAATTCTTAGTCGGTTTTTCACGAACTTTCTACGGATATAACTAGGTTACCGTTGGAAGAATGAAGCTGTTTTTTTACAGACATAATGATATCGTTCCTAGAAACAGAAATATGACGGTGGAAATATAGAAAAACACGGATTTACTATCGTCGTTTTTTCTTCAAAGACTTTCCAGTGTTACTAAAAATTAACTTCATTTCATATGTATTTAGTTGCATTGACGTGTACAACATCTTTATTCTAATAGATTTATTTTTTAGATTCATTTTCTTTTCTAATATCGTAAGAACAAGGTGTTCGTTGATAAAGTTTGTGATAGCTGTTTTATTCCGTTTTCAAAGGTGGAGGTCGCATCTTAATAATGAACTCTGATCTACAATTAGCCCCATTTAATTAGCTACGTCCCTTGTTAAAACTACCAACTCTTCCGCCCGTAATTACACACCCTTTAATGGAAATCCTAACAAATGAACAAAAAAACCACAGCGTTTTACTATTTATAACAGTTTAACCTTAAACCCATAGACAAAGGCTTTCGTTCCTCGTCTCGCTGTCCCTAACCATCGATGAAAAGTGTAAATTATTTAGACATTTCCAACAACTGACTAACACTATTATTGGGTCTAGGACACTACGCCGAATGCCCACATCGCCGACCCGATTTTTGGATGGTCAATATCGCCGACTAGGGACACTACGCCGATGGACACAACGTCGACCATGCCCACATCGCCGACAAGTGTACAAGGGACACAACGCCGACCATGCCCACTTCGCCGACGGACACTACGCCGACCGTGCCCACATCGCCGACAAGTGTATAAGGGACACTACGCCGACCATGCCCACATCGCCGACAAGTGTGCAAGGGACACTAGACCGAACGTGCCCACAACGCCGACTATTCGCAAAAAAATTACTAGGGACACTACACCGACAGCGACCACATCGTCGACAATGGAGAAGTTTCCAGCTTTTTGTTATAAATTTATTATGAAAATTTAAGTAAAATGAAACAAAAATGTGATAGAATCAATAAAATTACTCCACAAATCCCAAAGTTACAAGACTAAAGTTGCGATTGGAATAATAATTTCGGGACGTCACTGCACCTAGTTTGCTAAGAGTCTTGAGCATGCGATCAAAAAAGAGTGGTATCGCCTAAGAATCGCCTTTACAAATTTTTGTTTATATGGGAAATCGTATTTCCTGGAATTACGTAAAATGACGTCACCGACACTGCCGTTCCGCGCTGAATACCTAAACTTAAATAATATATTTCTGTAATTGGGCGTAAGCCTGTTGAGGGCCTAAAACAAGAGGGACAATAAATAAATAAATAAATAAATAAATTTTTATTTCCGGATTTTGAAATTTCTTTTACTGGTTTATTAGTTTTGATCTATATTTTGATGTCATTAGTCTTAATATAGTAATATCAATTGTCCCTATTTGATAGTTGCTGTGTTTTGATAAACTGAAATTCGTAAATCTTTACACCGGTAGTATAGAAGAATTTATCGCGTTTTTTTTAATTTGAAAAAAAAAGGTTGGTTGAACGGTAAAATATCGCGATTCTTAAATTTCACATTTTAGTCAAACAAAGCGAACAATAACTAGGGCTGATTGTATAAAGGCTGGTTGAACTTCGCTTGTAGTTAACAACTGGATTAAGGTAAAGAATGGTTAAAATTTGACGTTTTGTCAAACTTCAACCAATTAGGTATCTTAACCCATTGATATAATCCAAACGAGGTTTAATCTACTTTATACAACCGACCCTTATGCCCGTCAAGAATCAAGACGGGATTCATGAAACTAGATTAGCAAATACGATCTTAAATAAACAACCAGTTATAATCGATCATTTGCGCATGAATCTACCATTATATCAATTATTGGTGACGTTTTCTGTCAATCCCAGAATTAATCTTCGATCTCGGATCAATCTACGAGTTAGTACGGGCATTAGTGTCCGCTTTACTAACAATGACACTTACTAAAAATCTTATATTGCTTGGCCACCTTGGATTATAAGGTAAGGTGTATCCCATTCTGGTACTTTTAATCAATGATTAACTGTGACCATCGTTTATGTAATTGAGTAACGATTTATTTTTAATGTTTAATGTGTACAAAATATGCTAAACAAGATTCGAGACAAGATTAGTTCATATTTTATGAATTTAATGTTCATAAGCACATATTTTAACAAATGAATTACTTTTTACTCCATATTCACATCTTCCCATAGTGGAATACATCCGTTTTTTCTCATATATTTTTATTTCAATTTGCTACCTAGGTGTAAATATTTTAGGCTTTTTACACTTACATTGGTATCGTGTTATCAAAAATTGTCAAATCACCGAAATTATCGAGATAAACACAAATTCAAAGGGTGGCACGGTGGTAGAATTCATTATTTTTATTCTTCGCCAATGCAAGTTATTTCAGTGCGTATAAAACTAAAGTGTGTAACTTTGTTTCACTGGCGTTTCGTCACATTACCTGACGTCATGTCATAGCAAAATTAAAGCAGGTCGTAAATTAGTACCTACTTATGAATAATTTGCTACCCCCACAAACAGTAATACACATTTACCTTGTTTGTACTAAAAGAAATTCTTTCTTGGTTTAAAATGCAGTTAGTAATTACCGTAGTATAAGTTCCTATCTACAGAAAAAGGTCAAAAATCTCACTACCTGTAAACAATATTTTACTAAGAGCGGCACCTTCTTTGAACATTAATCCGCAATTCTGTATTTACCTATGATCCTAATACAGATTTTTCTAAGAAAAACCTTCAATTACCTATGCAGATGTTGGGACAACATTTTGATAAAGTCACGATGGAATATACATAATGGGAATACAGAGACCGACAGCAAAGGTTCCCATAGTAAAGGGTGAAAATTCTCACTCTACCTGTAAACAATATTTTACTAAGAGCGGCACCTACTTTAAACATTAATCCGCAATTCCGTATATTTACGGGTTTTTCTAAGAAAAACCTGCAACTATGCAGATTTTAAGACAACATTTTGGTAAATTTATGGTAGAGTATAATGGGAATACAGAGACCGACAGGAAATAGCAGGCGCAAATTAGGCAGAGCGTACATTTACAGAAAAGGTTATTTCATTATTGCTCGAGGAATAAGAAAAACGGATTAGAATTTTTAAAACCCTTATGGATATTGAATAGATAATGAGTACATTTTAAGAAATTAGCTGAAGAGGGGTAGCAAATTGAAATAAAAATATATTTTATGAGAAAAAACGGATGTATTCCACTATGAGAACTGAGAAGATGTGAATACGGAGTAAAAAGTAATTCATTTGTTAAAATATGTGCTTATGTTAATATTAAATTCATAAAATATGAACTAATCTTGTTTAGCATATTCTGTACACATTAAACATTAAAAATAAATCGTTACTCAATTACATAAACGATGGTCAAAGTTAATCATTGATTAAAAGTACCAGAATGGGATACACCTTACCTTATAATCCAAGGTGGCCAAGCAATATAAGATTTTTTAGTAAGTGTCATTCGGCCCTATGCTGCTAGTGTCATTGATAGTAAAGCGGACACTAATGCCCGTACTAACTCGTAGATTGATCCGAGATCGAAGATTAATTCTGGGATTGACAGAAAACGTCACCAATAGTTGATAATATAATGGTAGATTCATGCGCAAATGATCGATTACCTATAACTGGTTGTTTATTTAAGATCGTATTTGCTAATCTAGTTTCATGAATCCCGTCTTGATTCTTGACGGGCATAAGGGTCGGTTGTACCTATAAAGCAGATTAAACCTCGTTTGGATTATATCAATGGGTTAAGATACCTAATTGGTTGAAGTTTGACAAAACGTCAAATTTTAACCATTCTTATACCTTAATTCAGTTGTTAACTACAAGCGAAGTTCAACCAGCCTTTATACAATCAGCCCTAGTTATTGTTCGCTTTGTTTGACTAAATGAGAAATTTAAGAATCGCGATATTCATTAATCTTTTACCGTTCAACCACATATTACTATATTAAGCCTAATGACATCAAAGTATAGATCAAAACTAATAAACCAGTAAAAGAAATTTCAAAATCCGGCAATAAATGACTGAGAAATATATTATTTAAGTTTAGGTATTCAGCGCGAAACGGCAGTGTCGGTGACGTCATTTTAGGTAATTCCACGAAATACGATTTCCCATACAAACAAAAATTTGTAAAGGCGATTCATAGGCGACTCCACTCTTTTTTGATCGCATGGTCAAGGCATGCTCTTAGCAAACTAGATGAAGTGACGTCTCGAAATTATTTTTCCAATCGCATCTTTAAAGCCTTGTAACTTTGCCATTTGTGGAGGAATTTTATTGATTCTATGACATTTTTGTTTCATTTTACTTAAATTGTCATAATTAATTAATAACAAAAAACTGGAAACTTCTCCATTGTCGACGATGTGGTCGCTGTCGGCGTAGTGTCCCTAGTAATTTTTTTCCGAATAGTCGGCGTTGTGGGCACGTTCGGTCTAGTGTCCCTTGTACACTTGGCGATGTGGGCACTGTCGGCGTAGTGTCCGTCGGCGTAGTGTCCCTAGTCGGCGATATGGACCATCCAAAAATCGGGTCGGCGTTGTGGGCATTCGGCGAAGTGTCCCGCCCCCTATTATTTACTAATGGAACTATGCCTTTTAGTTAATTTAAACCTTTGTGATCTGTATCGAGACCGTTAGACAATTTCTATGACTGTTATTACTTCACATTTTGAATCACTCCACTGCTTTAAGAGCATTAAAGTTTGTAAACTTTGATATAAAGCTTTGAGTTGGCACATGTCGAAAAAAATTTGAATTTTACGTTTTCGTAAATCCCTTAAAAATAAACAATTTTTCAACTTCAACAGCTAGAGCTGTTCCGGTGCTTCTAGTCAATGTAATGGAATATTCGATACTTTTACAATTGTTTCAGATATAGCTATAACACATTATTTCTGACGCGTCCGGCCTTAGATAAAATCTTGTATATACCACGTATTATTAAGCTGCCATTTATACAGACCTGATATTATATGTCTCCCAAAAATCCTTGCTTCGTTGGATCTACTTTCTCTTTCCCTTTACTTTTAGTCCTTCGTCACACCCCCGCCCTCACCCCACTCCCTGTTCTCCTTGTTGTCCTTATTATTTTGCCACTCAGAAAATTACCAAAATACGATATTGGAGATTATCATTTTCAAGCAACCAATATAAATATATTCACACACTCTCCCAGATCGCGTGGGATTGCGTTTGCTGTTATTATAGAAGAAAGAGATTAGATCAAAAGGCCAAAGTTTAGCAAACCCAAAAATATTATGAAAATGAAATTCAAGGTTACTGATATATGGATATCAAATTTTCTTTCGACCTTACATTTGTATATTATTTGTACTTACTTACATAATAGCTCTGTACTACTTTTCATTTGTATTACAAATCGGTTCATTTGCAAAATGTTATAAGGCGAGAAAGGAATGCAGTTATCAAATATTTCTTTCATAAACAAATTGTGTGATGAAGTTTATATTTAGATTAATGTACAAATTTCGTCTAGTAGTAAACATGTAAAAAATAAAACCAGTCTTTCTTGCATACATTAACTGGGAGAATCCGTTTTTGTACAGTCAAAAACGCATTTTGTCAAAAGTGCTTAGCCATTCAATCATACGATAATTTGTAAAGAGAACGCCTACAGGAACAAACTAGATTAGCTCCGGTATTGAAACTATGTTCTGCACGGGTTGCAATAGTTCCATAGTTATTAGGTGAAGTGGTCTAATAAGTAAAATCCTTGAGTGAAAGATATAAAGCCAACACCTTTTAAAAGTAAAACTAATCCAAAGTGCGCCTATCTATCAAAGGGTCGACGTTCAAATAAACGTAGATAATTGCATTATTCAAATGTACTATGTAGTAATTATTTAATGAACGATTGCATTAGAAATTATACATTATGCATGTTACCTTTCAACCCGAATGAATTTGCAATGCTACAATAATTAGTTACAGGTGGATTTCGTGACCGATGTTGCAAATAGAGGACAATTCTTCGATTAAATTCATGCAAAGCATATTCGCAGGAAGTGGGAAAATATGTATTTATGTACATTTATTCCTAGATATATGGTATATGTTGAGAATTTTTGATTTGGGGTGAAGTATATTAGCATTATATCATAGAAATCAATGAAAACAAATATTGGAGTGGTCCGTACGGTACAAAATGGCAATTTAGATTTCAATCTTATTGCAAGTGGTTAGGTCACTAACAATGCACATTCTTCAGCACATACTACACAGTATATCCTATCCTTCTTCACACCAATAGCCGGCCCGTGTGGCGCAGTACAGTTAAAGCTGGACTGTGGTGCTAAGGGTCCCTGGTTCGGGCATGGATATTCGTAAATGTATAGTGGGTTGGGCCGGTAGAGCAGCCTTGGCTGAAAACGGCTCTTCAATGCGTTAAAACAGCAAGGTTGAACTGAACGCTATAGTTATTACCTACGGAGGTAATGCTTAGACTGGACACTTTTAGACTGCACGTTGGAGTAGATACCAAACGGTAGACCGCACATTAGACCGGCACCAATAATATAACTTCTGCATTACATACTCTTACTCTAACAAATAATCCTAACTCTACTGGAAAATGAGGACATGGCAGTTGGAACTGAACTTTGGTGAACAGTTTTTTTAATGATGCCCAAGATGTGGTTTATTAGCTAAACCTGGAAATTCCTTAACAAATATTTCATCCAACATCTTGATGTAATTTACAAAATCATCCTCATATATAATTAATTTACTATTACTACTCCTACAACTTAAAGCTAGTATATTATATGTTACCAGCATCAAACCTATTTGTCGTTAAGGTTGTTACACATGTTACATAATGACGCTTTTCAAAACACTTTTTCAGAAAATATCCACTTACATATACTACATTTTGTTACATGCACTTTGCGCACATGCAACAAAATTACCTTTAGTTTTAAGTACGGTAAGCTCAGGCAAAGTAGAGATGGGTTGGAGTGGCTAGGGGTTCTTTTCTACCGCTAGTCAGCAAATCAAAAATAAATAAGTAAACCAGATAGGCGCACAACATTTAATCTCTAAATTTATAGTAGCTAGGGACATAGATGTTTAGATTAATATTTCTTAATTAATTTGCGTGTATAGGTCAGGAAGCAATTGTAACAGTTTGCAACGCATGTTATAAGCAGATTCCTTTTTTTGACAAGTTATATTTATAACAGCCGTAAATAATTAATTTTATTTCCATAAGCTTGTATGTCACGAATTAACTTCTTTAGAAGCGCTGTAAATTTAATTAAAAACAAATTGTATAAAATGGGTACATTGGAATAATACTCGTATAAGAAATTTTCGACAAGTAGTCTGTGTCCACTAGTACCCTTTATCCGAACTACCGTAAGTTAAGTCTTTCTGCGTTACGGATTGTGACTGATTTGCGGTGGCAGTTCGTCATTTTATCCTTCTATTCGATTGTCATAAGTTCAACCTACCCCTAGTAACCCTAAGTAGTCAGAAAAGATACCTTGGGCAGGAATGACGGAGTTATAATGTTTTAAATGATTATCAAGAAAGTAGGTAGTTATTTACATGTGAGTATGGTAAATCAAGGTTTACGTTAACGAGTGAGATGTTTTCGGAACGAGTAACGTTAACTGATTTAACATACAAATAATGTAAAACATTTTATTTCATACTGCTCTTTTTTTATTAAAATGCCATACAATTTTTGATTAGAATGTTGTACGCATTCAAATGAAAGCAAATGTCGATCACTTGATTTGTTTGATCGGACAGTAGTTTGACACATTAATATATACGTTTATATGGATGTCAATTGATGTTGCTAGGTAACATTTCCAGTCTGGTAAAATACGATTTACCAGACTCAAATGGGTCTGGGAAAGCGGCGATTACTAGATAGTATGAAATAATAGTATTTTACATTATTAGCATGGTAAGAAGGTTTTTACTGGCGATAGGAGAAGTTGACTGGCGAACCGTCAGGCGACCCTGTCGTCTCCTAGAGCCAGTAAAAACCGTTACCGTGCGTATATTGTATAATATTTTTTTCACTACTAGCGTCTGATGACATGATTATTAACCTTTTTTCCACTTGTAAAGTAGGCTTTCTCGGCATTTGTTCAAAGTGGTTAATAATGTGGACATTATTAACTAGTAGTCAATAATGAGAACTGTCACGCTGTCACTTTTAGAAAACACAACCCGAAATTTCGCTCAATAAACGTTTAGACAAATTCTCTAAAATGAATAATTGCCACCATCCGCCATTTCCAGAGAAATTACATACCTAAAATTATCACATTTTGAAAAAAATCGAACGAAATTACTCTTTGAAAATATCTCAATGACAGAACAAAATATGGCCTGTTTGACTTGTACTTCTACGTACTTGATTGACATGTTAAATTAATAAACAAAAAATTCTGTCCAACCGTTCACTTTCTCATCAATATAATATGTTAATTTAGAGGACTTCAAGTGCTAGTAGTGAAAAAAATAGTATATATATCACGGTAGAGAAGTCTATTATTGCCTTCGCACCTTACACCCCTCGGCGCAAGCGCCTCGAGATGTAATCTTGGTGCTCAGGCAATAATACTGTACTTCTCTACCTTGATATACATATAATGTACTATTATTCGTTTATCACTTGTAAAATTTTATATTGTAAATCATAAAGAGTTCTTTAAAAGGGCAGTATACCCAAATTTCATGTTTTCGTCTAAAGATAGATTAAAAATATCTAAGAGTAACGGTGAAAACCGCAAGTCGCTACGCCGTTTCGTTATTAAATGGTGAGGTGTCGAATTTAAAAAACGGTCGTTGTGACGTCATCCCGACAAATGGGTCGGTGGCGCGCTATAGCAATATATGGATTCGATGACATTTGACGTGTTAATTTGAGACTGGCAGTCAGTGATCTGCATTATTTTCAAAAATACCTAACTTTGTGTTTTCCGCTGCAACAATAATTTGAAAAATGCCAATGTTACATTGCAAATTTTCCCCGAGAAAAGAAGGAGCCGTGTTGAAATAAAGTCTGGAAAAGTAGAAAAACCGCTGAATCATAGTATAGTCACGTTGTTTGCAGTGTCCACTTTAAAGATGATAATTTTTTTTGGAAGATACAAGAAGGAAAGGGCCCTGTACATCAGCATAAAGTTTTGAGAAGGCTAACAATACTGCAATCCCTTCTTTACATCTCACAGGAAACAAAGGTCCTAATAAAGCTACAAACGTCAGTTAACTTATCTAAGAAAGTATAATTGTGTCCGATTGCTTATTGTGGGTAAACGATCAACTTCGTAGTGGAGAATCCAGTTCAACATCAAACATATGCCACAATCAAACAGAAGAACTGAATCAAATGGAACCGATACCGCTTATTGAAAGCATAGGTATCCAATCTGAGCTGGGTACAGAAATTTATTACAAATATTCAAATTTATATGAGGATATATGTTCGGATGATACTTCAGTAAGGTTTTCTTGTTTTTTTCAAAGGAAAGCGAAATAGAATATGAAAGAACGCGTTTGGACTGCTTGGATCCGTGCCGCCGCACCCACGATGTCGGGATGACGTCACATGTTCTGTCTTTCAAACTTTCATCGTTAATAACTACTCATCGTAGAAAACTCCGGTTTGAAATTTTGTTCTTAGATTTTCTTCTACAATTTTTTTGATTTTGGGTATACTACTCCTTTAAATTACTCCTAAAAAATTAGGAAACTTAAAATCGTATGAGCTTTTAGACTGATTTCTCAGGAAACGCTGTGCATTTGTTTTGTTGTTTACTTATGACATTTTATTATTCGTTTTCGCCAAGATTTTTCGATCCATTAAAATGAGTGTACCGCAAGCTATTATTGATGAAGCAACAAATGTGGCGGCAAGTTTGCTGCCCGAAAAATCTTCGGCAAGATACGAGCACGAGTACTGATATAATATTTGTAACCACTGGAAATATGGCTTTTATTAGCTTAAAGAAATCAACTAGACAATTAAATTAACTTTGACAATAACGATAAATGACTATCAAATGATAACTAGATAAAATATCATATCATTCTTCCCCTGTAGAATTTTCTTCTTCTGCAGAATTTTCTGCCCCTGTAGAATTTTCAATTCCACTTTCTACAACAAAGTTTTGAAACCGCGAGGGTGGCCTTCTAATTCGAGTAGACCTTCTAACCTCTTGTTCCGTCGAAGATCCATCAGAAGTTTGTAATTCTTGTGAGGCCTCAGTCTCTGAAGTTTCAAGACTAACATCATCTTCACCCTCGTCAACGTTGTTTGGGAAGGGCGCTAAATGACGATTTGTCACGGTTGACATTTCTCCATTAGCTCTTCTAATTAAAGAGTAGTAAGGATTACTCTCGATAAGTACAGCTTCTTCTACTACGGGATCAGTCTTTGAGTGACGGACATTCTTTTTTACTAGAACAGGTCCAGGCGTTGAAAGCCATGATGGTAGCGAATCCCCGTTTGGTGATCTTCGAGGGTACGTGAATAGTTTTTCATGTGGCGTAGCATTAATCGATGTACAAAGAAGTGATCGGATACAATGAAGGGCATCTTTAAGGACTTCCTCCCAGTTTCCAATTGACAAACTCTTTGAACGTAGACTGAGCTGAATAGTACGCCAAAGTGTTCCGTTCAAACGTTCCACTTGACCATTACCCTGTGGATTGTATGGCGTCGTTCTTGAGGATGCAATGTTTGAGTTTTTTAGGAAATTTTTAAATTCTTCAGACATGAATGAGGTTATCTGTCGCTGTGTATGTAAAGAGGCTGGCCAAAAGTGAGAAACAGGTCTTTCAGGCATTTAATGACTGTGGATGAGGTCATATCTTTGCATGGGTAAGCGAAGGGAAATTTGCTATATTCATCGATAATCGTTAAAATATATTTGTTTGAAGAATTAGAAGGGAGAGGACCTTTAAAATCAATATTAAGGCGTTCGAATGGAGACGTAGCCTTAATTAGTTGACCTTTTGCTTTCAAAAATCTTGGCTTAATTTCAGCGCACGTTGGACACAATGCAATCATCTCTTTTACATCATTTGCTATATACGGTAGGTTTTTAGAGCGTATCCAATGGAACATTCTACTTACTCCAGGATGGCAAAGCGCATTATGAAGCTGTTTTAATTTGTCGGTGTTCATGTACGCACAAACTCGTGACAGAGCGTCTGCTGTTGTGTTTTCCGAACCTGGTCTATATATAATGTCATATTTGTAGCAGGATAGCTCTAGCCTCCAGCGCATTATCTTCTCATTTTTAATCTTGCTATTGTGATTTTGATTCAACATGTACGTTACTGATTTTTGATCCGTAATTAAAAGAAAGTGTTTTCCAATCAGAAAATGTCTCCATTTTTTAAGACTTTCAACAATTGCACAAGCTTCCTTCTCTATTGATGAATGTCGACATTCTGGATTAGAAAGCGTTCGAGAGAAGAAAGCGACTGGACGACCCTTTTGCGTAAGCGTACCGGCTATAGCAAAATCCGAGGCGTCAGTTTCAACAGTGAAAGTTTCATCATCATCTATTGCTATAAGAGCAGCTTTTTTTATGTCTGATTTAATCTCTTGGAAGCATTTTAGAGCATCAGGCGTTAAAGGAAAACTTGAAACACAAGTTAAAGGTTTTATCTTCTCTGAAAATCTTTCAACCCATTTCGCATAGTGGCCGAACATTCCCAAAGCGCGTTTGAGTTCTGAGTTTTTAATGGGAGCGGGAAGTTCTAAAAGGGGTTTCAATATCTCAGCGTCTGGTTTGATTGTGTTATTTTCGACAGTATAGCCAAGTAGATCGATTTTTGTTTTCTTAAAAACACATTTTCTTTCATTCAGTGTTAAGTTATATTTTCTCGCCGCATCCATAAACTTTTTTAGATTACGTTCATGTTAATAATAATAATAATAATAATAATAGCTTTTATTGAATATTGAAGGCTCCTACACCATATTCAATTGGAATGCACAGGGTCAGATAAACTGAAAACAGTTATCTGTTCTTCCCCCTGTAACCACAATAAAATCTAGGTATAAAATAAAATTGCAATGACAACCATATATACATAATTAACATAAACATATACTATCCTATGCTTGTAACTAAATAACTAGCATAAAACTTAAAAAAAAAAAAAAAAAAAATTTTCCGGTAAGCAGTATATAAGTATTACAATAGGTACGACAAGTAACTAAAGAATCACGACCTACTTGTAAGTATTGTCCTTTTCATCGCCCTCTTAAATGAAACCTTTGATAAACTCAGAAATTTAAGATTTTCTTTCTGATTACCAAATTTGCAGATGTTGTAACTGAAGGATCTTTGAAATACTGACGTAGAGAAAGATGGAGTAGATAACAAACCTCGATATCGCAAATTTAGGTGGTGAATATCTGTTCTAAATGTTATCCTATTATATAAATAAGGAGGTGTTCTATCATTAATAATTCTGTGATAAAAGCACGAGGAGTGTAACTGCCGTGTTTCCTTCATATTCAGCCATCCTATTATGGGAAGTGTATGGGAAATCTTTTCATATTTTCGTATGCCAAACACAAAACGTAAGCAAGAATTTTGAACTCTCTGAATTCTATCACGATCTCTAGCCAATAGACATGGTCCATAGACAACGTCAGAGAAATTAAAGTGTGACAAAACCAGAGCATCACATAGTACAGCTTTGTGTTTGGTGCTAAGAATACGACGGCTGCTATACAAGAGACGCAAATGGCCGTACGCCTTGGCAATCAGATGATCGACATGCTTCCTAAATCTAAGTTTGTCATCAATGTAGAGACCGAGGCTTTTTACACATTGAGAATTTTGGAGAATTTGATCTCCGATTTGAATCCTTATTCTATCTATGGCTGCATCTCTCAGTTTATCCTTTCCGAAGACAATTATAGAAGATTTATCGGCATTAATTTTAAGCGAGTGTGCTGTTGAACTTCGTAGCACGCGTAAAAGGTCTTCATTAACGTTAGAGACAGCAATGTCTAAGTCTTTGATATCGAACGAGAGGTATATTTGGGTGTCGTCAGCATAAAGATGGTATTTGCAATGTCTTAATGTTGATAAAATCTTGAAGGTATAAATAGTGTACAGAAGTGGACCTAAAATTGAACCCTGGGGAACACCTTTTGTCAAATGTAATGCTGTAGATTGTTTGCCATTTAATACTACTTTTTGTTGTCGCCCATTTAGGTAGTTAAATACCAATCGAACAGCGGATTCTTCGAATCCTATGAACTGTAATATCGAAATAAGAGTGTTGTGGTTATGATGAAGTCTAGAGTCCTTTGAAACGCTGCTACACCATTGGTAACACCGAATGGAATTCTTGTAAACTGGTAAAGTTGTCCGCAGGCTTCAAAAGCAGTGTAGACTTTCTCTTTATCTAAAATGGTCATTTGATGATATGCGCTTTTTAAGTCGATCTGACTGAAGATTTTGTATTTCGATACTTTTAAGACGACCGTTTCCATGTTTGGTAATGGGAATGCATCCAATTCTGTAAACTTGTTAATAGTCATAGAGTAGTCTATTACTAGACGTTTTCGATGAGCGCCACCTCCCGCTACTAGGACTTGTGCTCTCCAGGGAGAAATGCTTGGTTCTATTACACCGTCTTCCAGTAATTTTGATATTTCTTGCTTGATAAATTCTTCGTCTTGTATACTGTATCGACGACTCCTTACGGCGATAGGTCTGATGTTAGGTGACAAATTAGTAAAAATAGATGCTGGTGGCACCGAGGACTGCATTACGTTGCAGATGCGTAATGGTTCATGGGGACCTCCCAATTCAAATTCAATTTTAGAATGTTCTTTTAGTAGGTCGTGTCCAACGATCACGTCCGCGCAGAGATTATCGACGATAAGAAGTGGTATTTGCCTGTAGTTGTGTTTATTCATGGTGATATTGGCAAAGCAAATACCTTCGACAACCGATACTTGATTCAGCGAGGCTAAGTTAACAGACTGTGTACATGGTTTTTGACGTAACTTCATTAGGCGCGCGATTTTTCTGTTTATAAAACTGACAGAACTGCCAGTGTCAACAAGAGCATCAGCTTTATAACCATTCACCGTGATTAGAATAGTTGCACCTTTCAAGCTTGACGGTGAAGCGGCAGATATTGTACTACAGTGAGATGAACCGTCATCGATAAGACTGTTGACTGTGTTTTTGAACGAAGCCGAGTTGTTGGTAGCGTTTCGTGATTTACATACATTTGAAAAATGACCTCTTTTAGAACACAGGTTACATATAGCACGGAAAGCTGGGCACTTAAACCTTTGATGTACGTTACCACCACAAAAGAAACAACATCTTACTGATCGTGAGGATGGTTCAAGTATTGTTTGTGATGGTCGGTGTTGTGTAGCCGCTGCTATGTTTGATGCTGTATCTTGTTTTTGTTCGTATATAGCATTAATTTGTGGTGAATTGTTACTTATTATTAGCGCGTCCTTTTCAGCTGTTTCAAGTGCAATAGCTTGATCAAGTGCTTCGGCAAGAGTAAGTTTTTTATTTTCTAGCAGGCGTTCTTTGATTTTACGAGAAAGCAAACCGGAGATCAAGGTGCTACGGATTGCTTGTTCTTCATGTTCTTGAGCGGTAACGGTTTCGAAAGAGCAATCTTTTGCCGCTAAACGTAAAGCTCTTACGTAGTCAGAGATGTTTTCATCCGCACGTTGTTTCCGGTTAAAAAGAATATGCCTGGCTAGAATTATATTTTTAGGTTTAATATAAATACCTTCTAAAGCTGCAATTGAGGCTTCGTAAGTTTCGCAAGTTTTGATATGTTTGTAGATTGAAGCTGATAGGTGATTTACTAAGAGCTTGCGTCTTAATGCATCTGGTATTAAATCAGTTTTTACTTCTTCATTCAAAAAACTTTCGAACGTTGACCTCCAGTGCTGCCATTGTGCATCCGCTTCTGCAGCATCAGGTTCGACATCAAATTTGTCAGGACGTAAATACCTCGTGATAGGAAAACTAGTTGACGATGGGTTTTCGTTAATCATTATTTTAAGCTAATAAAATTGATATAATATTTGTAACCACTGGAAATATGGCTTTTATTAGCTTAAAGAAATCAACTAGACAATTAAATTAACTTTGACAATAACGATAAATGACTATCAAATGATAACTAGATAAAATATCATATCACTACGCCTGAGTTGCAAAAAATTGAGCAAAACGAAAAACAATGTGACTGGTATTCTTAGACCATATAGTACATGGACTGCTATTATCCCTATGCTTTCAATACAAAATGGGTGGTCACGGATAGAGGGCACTGTAGTCGTGGGTATGTGAATCTCAGGGTAAACTAAAGCCGTATGAACACCACTCGGATCGCGTAAAGAGTAGCTTTTATGGGAACCGCGTAGTACGGGAAGCTTTAAATACTCTTGATTATCTTCTATACGTCCATAAATACGGATAGGTTTGCTTTTTTGGCATATCCAGGCGATTAATTAATTGACGTTTGTTAATTTATAGGTTGACAGTCTCAAATCGTATCTAATCGGACAACTTCGGACAGACTCGTTTACCCTGAAACTCACATACCCAGGCGATGTCCTTGACCATATTTTCGTTTCAATTAGCAGTCCATGTACTATATGGTCTACGAGCTGGTATTACAGAAGACGTTCTATTAGCGTACATCAGTAATTTGTCTACAAAATTCAGTCCAAATTCTTTATGGTCAAAATGGTCAATGGTTAAGAGTTGTTTGCAAGTTAGAGAAAACATTGATGGCCGGAGGTTTGTTTTTATCTTTTTACAAACAGAAAATTTTTATTTGTCATTTCTAGATTTCATAGTGATTGCATTTTTGAAAAGACGAAATGAACGTTCGCAAGAAAGCTAAAACTCTGACGAAAGAGCACGTGGAAAAATTTATATTAAAGCTCCTGACGATAAATGGTTGCTCGCCAAAGTCATTACAATTTTTGGTATATTTGGTTGTTGTCGGTGCGATTTTTATCCCTCACTTTAAATGACATGGAGGATTTGGAGAAATATATTGTGGTGACCTTACGCGAAACTAAGAATTTAACAACTAGGAGGTTTACAATAACAGATGATGGGTGTAGTTTCAAACCATGTGTTATTTATCGAATATATGTCGCTTTACGCCCTCACCAAAGTAAGGGTCTGCGTTTGTTCTTGACGTACCGAAATGGAAAATGTGTCGCCTTAAACATACTGTTGGAACAGTACCGAAAAAGATTGCTGAATATTTAGGATTTCAAGAGGCCGCACTGTATACAGGTCACTCATTTAGACGGACTGGAGCAACGATGATTGTTGATGATGGTGGTGATATTTTAGCTCTAAAACGTGCAGGGGGGTGAAAATCAACAACAATTGCAGAGAGATATGTGGATGACTCAATTAATAAGAAGATTGAATTGTCAAAAAGTATGTTCTCAGTTAAAGAATCCATGCGGTCCCCTTCTACAGAGCATCAACATGCAAATATAAGCGTCGTCATCTGGAGTGATCAATATTAGCGGAAGTAAAAACTGTACTATGATATTTAATGTGTACGATAAAGCACAATTTGCTAATGTTAATAAATGAAATAAAATGTTAACAACATTGTTTCTTGATATAATAATATATACGAGCACAGGTGTAAAACTTTTACAGGCTAGCATGTGAACACACAATTAATTAATGGACACTGACAAACATTTATTCCGAAACACATGAAAAAATTAAAAGTCCCTAAAAGCAAGAAAAGCTTACAAAGCTTGTTTGCACATTATACACACCAGACCTACGAGGAAAAAAGCTACTGCTCGGCGGTATTCCTGGACGTGAGCCAGGCGTTTGATAGAGTATGGCATGAGGGACTCATATACAAGCTCAAGAAAGAACTCCCATACACGCTGTATATCATCATGGAATCGTACCTGAAAGAAAGATACTTTAGAGTGAAATATGGACAGGATGACACAGCACTGTATCCGATAAAAGCAGGAGTACCTCAAGGTAGCGTCCTTGGACCAACATTGTATCTCCTCTTCACGTCTGATTTACCTACCGATCAGCAAACATGCACAGCAACATTCGCCGACGATAAAGCGATACTGGCAAAACATAAGGATCCAAACACTGCTGCAATGATGCTTCAACTAAACCTAAACCAAATACAAAAATGGACATCTAAATGGCGTATAAAAATAAACCAAGACAAGTCTGTACATGTCACGTTTACAAAGTGCAGAGGACATACACCAGCAGTCAGATTCAATGACCAAAATGTGCCACAAGCTGATCAGGTCAAATACCTAGGTATGCACCTAGATAAAGGTTTAACTTGGAAAACCCATATATTCAATAAAAGAAAACAACTTGGGCACAAACTTACCAAACACTACTGGTTACTGGGTCGAAAATCAAAATTGTCGCTTGAAAACAAACTATTGGTGTATAAAGCAGCCTTCAAACCCATCTGGACTTACGGGATACAGCTATGGGGAACAGCTTCTGTCTCTAACATAGAAATATTAGAACGCTTTCAGTCGAAAATTCTAAGAACAATAACTAATGCTCCGTGGTTTATACCGAACAGAGAAATCTTAGAAGACTTAAAAGTGAAATCAGTCAAAGAGGAAGTGAGTAACTATAGTGAAAAGTATTTAACTAAACTTGAAGTACATCCAAATCCACTTGCCCTAAATTTGTTAGACAATAGTGAGGACTCGCACAGGTTAAAAAGACAAAAAACTCTCGACTTGCCCTCGAGATTTAAGTAAATGTAACTAAATAAATAATTAGTAATAACCATAGCCTTAGTATATGTATATATGTAGAGTAATTAACCAAGTTCTTGTCATTGGACAAAACTTTCGTGTCCACTGCAACGCTTACACATTGCAACATATTTGCTTATAGTAATGTAAATTATACTGATTGCAAATAGAAATATAAAATCCAAAAAAAAAAAAAAAAAAAAAAAAATTATACACAGCAAGCCAGGAGGTAGATAATTAAAAATTTAAAAAATCTTAAGTTACCTACTTACAGCTTCTGGGCACTTTATTTTGAAACCGACAAACTGTGTACTGCAACAAAACAACTAGGCCAGATTGCACGAAATGTACCCTAAACATTTACACGCTTTTTAACCGTCGCGAAAACTAACAACCAGCCGTTTTCTTGTTGTCTCCAGTATTTACCAAAACACCACTTCAACCATCAAATAATCCCCCAGATTTAAATTGAAATGTTGGCACATTCAATCCCGTCATTACTTTTGGTGTGTAAACCGAAATAAGGTCCACACTCTACACGATGTTGTTTACCAAACAATATAAAAGCATAAACTTAACTTTAACTTCAATAACTCAATTTACAATTCCAACCAGTTAAATATCTTCGTCCAACAAAACTAATCTGAAGGATTTACATATTAAACTGTTCTTCGTAACGGCAAAAATAACGTAGATAAAATCGGAGTATCAGTGTCGAAAGGTTTCGTAAAGGGTATCGAAGTAATTTACAAAACTAATCCTTAATGTTGATTCTAAGAAAACTACTTTATAAAGCAAGATGACTAAATGTCTATACAACAAAAGTAACGTAATATAGATATAGATCTAAGATCATTCTTTGTGGTTAGGTTGGAATAGCACCTTCAGGTGCTGATTTGGTAGTTGCAACCGTTTGAATACAATTTATAGTCGAGTACAACGCTTCAACATCATAACCTGATCCACACATCGACTATTAACTCCAGATCCACGAGCTCCGTTTCTATACATATATACAGATGGCGTAACGAGTAGTAGTGGAATATTTGAAAAAAAAAACAAATTATAGATGGCCCGCATAACCATTCAAAGTTACCATCTAACTGAAAAATTGTCGCGTGCCTTCAGAATCTGGTTATTAGTATTGTCCTTTTGTACCTGTTTAAATTTTAAACATTTATCTTACTTAG
>NW_022171339.1:0-754 GCF_008802855.1 Photinus pyralis | reverse complement strand
TAAACACAACATGACACAACGGGTGTAAAAATGGCAGCGCCCATGAGGTCGCACCCTTTCTTGGATGCGCACTCGTCGATCAGCGATCTCCTCTCTCCATGTCTCTGGTTATCTCTCGCCTTCTTACCTGTCGATTCCTATAACTAACGCAACTATACCGTTCACCGGTTGGCGGCCAATAGAATATAAGAATACAACACTCGCATACATCCATTTAATTAGAAAATATGAGACATTATCATGCAAGCTTCGAAATACAAATTGGCTTAAGATGTACAACAGAAAGCTTTTAAAGTATCGTGCTTAATGCTAAATGTTGGAACGGATGTTCATACACTCAATTTACGTTTCAAGGGATTGATTACTCCACCTGCTCACAAGACAACCTTGTTTCAGAAATGGTTTTCATACCAATCTTTAGTGTATCACAGTGTTCCAGTTGCTTTTAAAACGTTACCGTTTCAATTATTTCAAGTTAAAACTGCTACAGAATCTATTGTGTTAAACGTAATTTCTTGATTTAGTATTGCTCCGATGTTCTTAATGTGTTACTTTTGTATTTTCTTTAATATTGCCGAATTTAGTGTAGTTTACGATATAAGCATGATTTGGATTCTCGACCAATTAATATGCAAGGTTTAGTGATTAGTGGTAGAACAAGGGCGACCAGATTCAAATCGGTCACCTTTTGAACTAACATCTTGATATTCCTCATCCCGCATCCGTCGTCAATGTTGTTGACTATTCCCACTAT
>NW_022171338.1:0-16519 GCF_008802855.1 Photinus pyralis | reverse complement strand
TTGAAGGTCCGGGGGGGGTCAACGGAGGGGCGGTCGGGGTGCGAAAGGCGCGTCGAAGAAAAGACTCGATCGACTTTCCCAAAATTCGCCCTCTCCTATGGCGCTCGACCGCCGTAAATATTTTTTATCGACGATCATTCCGAATCTCGCGATCGGGTCCGAGTGTCGTTCGAAAATTCCTCCCTCCCGAACCCACCGGGAGAATTGGTCGTATGACGCGTCATACTCCGTCCGACGTTCGGGTCCGCATTTGAGCGATCGTAAGTGTTTCTTAGGTCGTCTCGTTTCCGCGGCGCGAGGGATAAAGCGGAGCGACGTCGATAAGGGCAAACTTCGCGCCCCCCTCTCCCCCAAACGGCCCATAGTTTTTTAATGGGACCCCGTACGTCTCACGCGGGACGGTCGGGACTATCGATCGATCGCGTTTCGAGGGGAGGGAGTAGGGCTACTTTTCGAGCAATTTCTCTCTCTTTCCGCTCCCGTTTTCTCGTGCGCGTCCTCCCCCGCGGGGGGGTGTCGCGACTTTCGCGATCGAGTACCTCGAAAGCCTCGACCCTCCTACCCCCCCTATCCGCGAGCTCGATTTTTCCAGTTCGACGGGCGACCCTCGGCGAATTTTTCTTCGAAGGTGCGATTTTGGGGGGTGACAGCGGGGGGGTGAAGACGAATTTTCCCGGGGTAGCGGGGCATCGTAAAAATCGCGGCTTCGGAATTCGAGGCTCGTGTAAAAATTTCTTGAAAATCGTCAAAGCCGATTTTAAATTATTTTCGAAAACGTCGAATTTGAGTTGTTATCTTCTTTTAATTATAACTAGATAGGTCCTTACGGACCTATCGGCGCCGTTTAATTAACGTACGCATTTTTTTGTTGTTTACCGTATGGAATTTTTTTTTATTTTTTTTTTTAATTATTTATATTTTTTTTAAATTATTTTATTATTTTTTTGTTTCTTTATGTGGTTTACCGTTTGTCCATTTTTTTTAAATTTTTTTTTATTTTTTTATTTTTTTTTTGTTATTTTTTTGCTTAATGTTTGTTACAATTTTCTAAAACGGGAAAAGAAATTTGATTCGGTTCAAAAAAGCATCGATATGTCAATGGTCAATCTCATTACATAGGTTGGTAAAAATGCTTCGCATTTCAAAACTGCGCTAGAGTGAGTATATTTTGCACAGATATCGCCGAAAACAGGGGTATTATACGTTTGTGTATTAATTTGTGGAGATGTAATCTATGTTCGGCGCAATACGATTTTTGCACAATTTAATTAGATGAACCTACCTACCGCGCACTTTTCATTTTACCACACTACTGCAAGAAATGGTCTAAAATGATTTATGTTTTTCGTTTGTCAGATGTCAACACGCACTATGAGGTTTGAACAAAGACAATTTGAAATTTTGAAAAAATGGTCAATTTACTCTGCTCAATGTAATTTTCATACTGTACCAAAACTGAAACTGAGAAATTATCTTTGTTGAACAGTGAACAGTGAGAGGCGAAGCCGAGCTATGGACCGTAACAAATCGGAGCGAGGCGAGTATGTCTCATCATACCCAAAAAGTGTTCGCAAAATTAGAAAAACTTATCTTGTCGAATCCCGGTCTGCACATAAGATTTTTTAATTTTGGGAACACTTTTTGGTTTTGATGAGACATATGTACGCTGGGCTCCGGCGGCTCTCGCCTCGCTCTGATTTGTAACGGTGCATATCTCGGCTGCGTCTCGCACTGTTCGCTGTTCAACAAAGACAATTCCTCAGTTTCCGTTTTGGTGTGGTAAGAAAATGCTAGTAAGCAGACTGAATTGATATTTTTTTGAATTTGTGAGGAATATTGTTTATGAAAACATCACCTATACAAAGTGACTTTTTTGAAAATTTCTCTTCAACTTGTTGCATCCAGATCTGCACATAATTCACATAAGATTTTAAATACTGTTATCACTTTTTGGTTTTGATGAAACATACGCTCGGCTCCGGCGGCTTCGCCGCCTCGCCTCACTCTGATTTGTCGCGGTCCATAGCTCGGCTTCGCCTCGCACTGATCACTGTTCCACAAAGACAATTTCTTAGTTTCAGTTCTGGTAATGTAAGAACATAATATTGAGCGGACTGAATTGACAATTTTTTTGAATTTGGGAAGAATATTTTTGTTTTTTTGAAACATTTTTTTGAAAATTTCTATTCAGCTTGTTCAATCCAAATTTGCACATAAGATTTTTTAAATTTTATTATCATTTTTTGGGTTTGATTACAAATACGCTTGGCTCCGGCCGCCTCGCCTCGCTCTGATTTGTAACGGTCCATAGCTCGGCTTCGCCTCGCACTGTTCACTGTTCTACAAAGACAATTATTCAGTTTCAGTGTTGGTGTGGTAAGAAAATGATATTGATCAGACTGATTGGACATTTTTTTTGAATTTATGAGGAATATTTTTGTTTTTTGGAAACATCGCTATGCAAAGTTTTTGGAAAATTTCGATTCAACTTGTTGACTCCAGTTCCTAACATAAATGCACATAAAACACAAATGGTAATACTTATTGGTTTTGAGGAGATATCCGTGCGGCCTAGGAATTGGTGTGAAAAAAAGTGTAATGTGTTATTGGGCATTGGTAAATGTCGTTTGCCACTGTGGACGTAGAGAGACGAGTCTAAGGGAGGGCCAGAGTTATGCCGAACTCGCCTTCGGCTCGCTCGGCATTGGTGTACAGGACGCGTGTGTTAAGAATCGAAAGTCTTTGGTTATTTTATTTGGTTGGGGAAACGGTTAAAAAGAATTTTTTTGAATTTGTATTTCGAAAAAAGTTAAAAAAATAGCTTAAATCTACAAATAACCTAATGTCCACCGCTGCTTGGTGTCACGAATTCGATTTAGCTTCATTTATAATTTTTGTTTGAATTTGTCTTTCAAAAAAGTTAAAAAAAAATTTTTTTAATCTACAAATAACCTAACGTCCCAAGCTGTTTGGTGCCACACTCTTCATTTTCAGTTTTTTTTTAAATTTGTATTTTAAAGAAGTATATATAAAATATGTAGGTATAAAAAAGCCTCGCACTGTTCAGTGTTCAACAACGACAATTTCTCAGTTATGGCGTGGTAAGTACATGATACTAAGCAGACTGATTTGATAATTTTTTTGAATTTGTGAGTAATATTTTTGTTTTTTGGAAACAACACCTATACAAAGTGATTTTTCTACTCAACCTGTTGAATACAAATCTGCACATAATTGTACATATGATTTTTAGTTTCGATAACACTTTTTGGTTTTGAGGATACATCCGCTCGGCTCCTCGCCTCACTCTGATTCGTAACGGTCCGTAGCTCGGCTTCGCCTCGCACTGTTTTCTGTTCAACAAAGATAATTTCTCAGTTTCAGTTTTGGTGTGGTAAGAAAATGCTATTAAGCAGACTGATATTTTTTTGAATTTGTGAGGAATATTGTTTATGAAAACATCACCTATACAAAGTGATTTTTTTGAAAATTTCTATTCAACTTGTTGAATCCAGATCTGCACAGATTTTAAATGCTGTTGTCAATTTTTGGTTTTGATGAGACATATGCTCGGCTCCGGCAGCAAAGCCGCCTCGCCTCGCTCTGATTTGTGACGGTCCATAGCTCGGCTACGCCTCGCACTGTTCACTGTTCTACACAGACAATTTCTCAGTTTCAGTTTTGGTAATGTAGGAAAATTATATTGGGCAGACTGAATTGACAATTTTTTTTAATTTGTGAAGAATATTTTTTTTTGAAGCATCGTCAATACAAAGTGACTTTTTTTTATTCCGACCTGTTGTTGAATTTCACAAATTCAGATGTGCATATAATTGCACATAAGATTTTTTAATTTTGATAGCACTTTTTGGTATAAGACATACGCGATTGTACACACTCATTCTTGCTATCCCCTCTAAGCCGCGACGGCGTCCAAGAACGCTTACTGTTTAACTTCCGGAGCGTGAAATCACAAAAACGGGTGTTTCGCGGGGGAGGAATACCCCTCGCGAGATTTCCTGAATTGACAATTTTTTTAATTTGTGAAGATTTTTGAAAACACCTACATAGAGTGCCTTTTTTTTGAAAATTTCTATTCAACTTGTTCAATCCAAATCTGCACATAAGATTTTTTAATTTTGTTATCACTTTTTGGGTTTGATGAGAAATATGCTCGGCTCCGGCGGCTTTGCCGCCTCGCCTCGCTCTGATTTGTAACGGTCCATAGCTCGGCTTCGCCTCGCACTGTTCACTGTTCTACAAAGAAAATTTCTCAGTTTTGCTAATTTTCAAAAAATTTCGTCCGCAGGTATAGGAATTCTAATAATAATTGCGGTTTCCCCATTATCGTATATCGAATCCCGATCGCCTTCCGATCGATCGCCTCCAATAGAGAACTAAATATGCTATAATTTTCCCATTGTAAGTACATACCTACGAATTACCGTTTAAAAATTATAAAAGAAACTTGGCAAACACGCGACATAATCGTTTTTTTTTTAGAAAAAAATTTCCAGAACCTTTATTTTTCAATCGATTCGGACGGGGAGCGGTGCATACGATAGCTAATAATTCGAGCTAAATATTCCCCATTGAACGTACCCGTCTGGCAAGTCTCTTAAAAAAATTATAACCGAAAAACTCACGCGTCTATGTCACCCTTAACTTAAAAAGCATTCGGATGACTTCCAATTTCAAAATATACCCAAAACGCAACCGGCCACGTATACATTAAGTCTTCCGCAATAACTTTTCCATTGTAACATTATAACTATTTTCGTTCCTTTTAATTAAAATAATTAATATAAAAAATTTGTCAAAAAAAGAAAAAAAAACGCGCGCGCGCTCGGGTTCGAACGCGCAATCGTCAAGTTGAAAGTCCGAACTGCTTACCACTAAGCTACTGGGACTTACATTAACACTTCTTTTAAACCATTATAAGTAGGTACGTCGAGAATACGTAAATTAGCAAATTATTTAAACGTACTTTATTTACTCCACACTTATTCGAAGCACTTTTAAACTTTATAATAATCAATTTCAAACACTTACCGATCATTTTAATACGTTAATTTCCTTTAAAAAACACTTTGAAAACTTGACGGAATCCGTTTGACAGTTAACCGACACTTAAACTTTATCACTTAATTTCGAACACAAATCGATCACGCACCGTTCCGAAACCGATTTTAACACATTCCTCGTAGTTTTCTCGAATTTTTGGGACCTCTACCGAAATTCTCCGTCCAAAATTAAGCTCGCAATTAATTAAAAAGCGGTTAGCGCGCGTTCGGCAATCTTCGGCGCTTAATGTAGGCGAAAAACAAAACGAAGCGGTCACGTGACTTTTGCAGACCTTCGGGAGAAAATTTACCACGGCGCCGTCGTCCGAGTTACCTCCTCGAGGTAAACGGAAAAAGAAAGAGAAAACTTGCCCGCAGGTATCGAAGCCGATTTCGAGCCCGTATCTCTTCGCCGGAACGCGCTATTCAAAATCTCCGGTTTTTCACCTCTCACCCCCCTCCGGGGGGTGGTAGGGCGACCCGCGACCCCTCGTCTCGTAGATCTCGTCGAGATCTACAATCGCGCAATTGTACGTTTTGCTCTAACTCTAACCGTTCGGCCTGTAGAAGGCGTCAAAGTTGGAAAATGCGAAAAACCACCTGTTCGAGAGCGAGGCCCTCCGGGTCGCGCGGTTCCCAAACGGGACCATAGAATTGAATCGCACCACGGCACAAATACGCTCCTCGTCGTCCGAGACCTCAGAAAACCCCTATAGGATCTTTGACTTAGTTTTCGAGTTACGAATTTTTTTCTAAAATTTTCAATTTTTTCGCTTCTTATGGCAGCTACCCCGACGGGTGCCGCGGGAATTTCCTTAACCCCACCGAAAGTCGCGCCGACTATCTAAACTCCCCGAACCGGCGTCTCGACTCCGTAACTCGAACCGTATGGAAACGGCAAATTTTTATCCGCGCCCGCGCACCTCGACGACGATGCTCCCCAGCCGCCCAGCGAATTTTCCCAGGTCCCAAATTCTCAGAATCGATGCGAAATCGCTTAAAAAGCTTACGATAAAATTTTCACAAAATCGGTAGTACAATTAATTAAATTAAAAATGAAAATCGAGTAAACGGTTGAGTTCCTTATTTAAGGATCGAAAAACCGAAGCTTCGCTTCGGTTTTTCGATCCTGTTAACGAAAAACCGAAGCTTCGCTTCGGTTTTTCGATCCTGTTAACTAGATAGGTCCTTACGGACCTATCGGCGCCGTTTAATTAACGTACGCCGTTTTATGTGGTTTACCGTATAGAATTTTTTTTTAAATTTTTTTTTTATTTTTTAAAATTATTTTTTATTTTAATTTTATATTTTTGTTTCTTTATGTGGTTTACCGTTTGTAAATTTTAAAAAAAAATTTTTTTTATTTTTTATTTTTTTATTTTATTTTTTTTCTTATTTTTTTTTGTTTAATGATTGTGAGAATATAGTTAGAAAAAATAGTAGAAATTTGATTAGGTTCAAAAAAGCATCGATATGTCAATAGTCAATCTCATTACATAGGTTGGTAAAAATGCTTCGCATTTTAAGACTGCGCTAGAATATACTATTTTGCACAAATATCGCCGAAAATGGGATATTATACGTTTGTGTACTAATTTTTGCAAGTGTAATTCATGATCGGCGCAATACGATTTTTTGCACAATTTTATTAGATGAACCTACCATAAAGATTTCGATGAAATTACCCCACATCATTGCGCATGCGCTATACGACTTTTGGCGGGGCCATTGACAATTTTTTTGAATTTGTGAAGAAGGTTTTTGTTTTTTGGATACATCACCTATACAAAGTCATTTTAACTTTCGACTCAACTTGTTAATTCCAGATCTGCACATAAAGTACATAAGATTTTTAAATTTTGATAACACCTTTTGGTTTTGAGGAGACATTCGCTCGGCTCCGGCGGCTTTGCCGCCTCGCCTCACTATAATTCGTACCGGTGTATAGCTCGGCTTCGCCTCGCATTGTTCACTGTTCAACAAAGACAATTTCTCAGTTTCAATGTTGGTGCGGTAAGAAAATGCTATTGAGCAGACTGAATAGACCTTTTCTTTAATTTTTGAGGAATATTTTGGTTTATTGAAACATAACCTATACAAAGAAACTTTTTTTTAAATTTCGATTTAACCTGTAGATAAAGTATATCGGGCCGAAACTAATATCAGCGAATCAGTATTTTGTTATAGAACTACATTTTCGCAAGGATCTCCGTTTTTTTTATTAGGTTTAGATGAATGACGGGAAAGGTGGGCGCGTGTAGGGCCGTAAGTAAGCGTCGTTTGCCGCCGCGAATGGGGAGAGGCGGGTCTACGGGAGAGCCCTCGCTATGCCCAACTCGCCTTCGGCTCGCTCGGCATTGATGGAGGAAAAATGCGAGCCGTTTTCGTCGCGAGAAGGGCGAGCTCGAGTTATGCCGAGTCGAGAATTTTTGTTTGAATTTGTATTTCGAAAAAAGTTAAAAAAAAATTCTTAAATCTACAAATAACCTAATGCCCCAAGCTAAGAGAGGGCCAAAGTGATGCCGAACTCGCCTTCGATTCGCTCGGCATTGGTATACGAGGCGCGAGGGTTAAGAATCGAAAGTCTTCGGTTATTTTACTTAATTGGGGAAGGGTTATTAAGAATTTTTATTTCGGAAAAAGTTAAAAAAAAAAGTATCTTAAATTTACAAATAACCTAATGTGCAACGCTGCTTGGTGTCACATTTTGTTTAGCTTCATTTATAATTGTTGTTTGAATTTGTCTTTCAAAAAAGTTAAAAATCTACTAATAACCTAACGTCCCAAGCTATTTGGTGCCACACTCTTCATTTTCAGTTTTTTTAAAATTTGTATTTTAAAGAAGTATATATAAAATATGTAGGTATAAAAAAACCTCGCACTGTTCAGTGTTCAACAACGACAATTTCTCAGTTTCACTTTTGGCGTGGTAAGAACACCTATACAAAGTGATTTTTCTACTCAACCTGTTGAATACAAATCTGCACATAATTGTACATAAGATTTTTTAGTTTCGATACCACTTTTTGGTTTTGAGGAGACATCCGTTCGGCGCCTCGCCTCACTCTGCTTCGTAACGGTCCGTAGCTCGGCTTCGCCTCGCACTGTTTTCTGTTCAACAACGATAATTTCTCAGTTTCAGTTTTGGTGTGGTAAGAAAATGCTATTAAGCAGACTGAATTGATATTTTTTGGAATTTGTGTGGAATATTGTTTATGAAAACATCACCTACAAAGTGATTTTTTTGAAAATGTTTATTCAACTTGTTGAATCCAGATCTGCACAGATTTTAAATGTTGTTGTCAATTTTTGTTGTTTTGATGAGACATACGCCCGGCTCCGGCGGCTTTGCCGCCTCGCCTCGCTCTGATTTGTGACGGTCCATAGCTCGGCTACGCCTCGTGCTGTTCACTGTTCCACAAAGACAATTTTTCAGTTTCAGTTTTCGTAATGTAAGAGACTGATATTGAGCAGACTGAATTGACAATTTTTTTGGACACATCACCTATACAGGGTGATTCCTATAGTACCTGCCACCGTTTGGGAGCGTGTAGGTGGTGCGTAGGGGAGTATTTTGATATAGGACACTTGGGGTCTGAAATCTAAAATAAGGGTGCCAGAGCCAAATTTACCTTCTGGAATTTCGCGCCTGTAGGTAGCCAACCCAACCGGCCGGCGGTGCACACGGAGCGATCTCAGGCGGCGATGTGTGGCTGACACTTGATCAGAATTTTGTTTAAACCCACGAAATCCCGTCTGCAACGACGCGAAATAGGAGGAGGTCGGTGTAAACAAACAAACTTTTCGAAATGGGTGCTTAAATGACCCAAGTATCGATGTGCATCATCAAATCTGTGTGTAAAGTTAAGCCTCCGTCAGCTTACCTGCAATTGCCCTGTCTCGCACAGTCGGAAGTGAACTTCTTGAAAGACCTGTCTGCAGGGTAACTGACGGTTTGGATACCGCTCAGCGTACGCTCGTCGTGCAGCTCGTGCGTTACCATTTGCCAATCCGTACATGAAGTGCATGTCCGCGTATTCCGTGTTAGTAAAACGTGCCATACTGTTTATTCACTTGATACGCGTCGTTGCAGACGGGATTTCGTGGGTTTAAACAAAATTCTGATCAAGTGTCAGCCACACACCGCCGCCTGAGATCGCTCCGTGTGCACCGCCGGCCGGTTGGGTTGCCTACCTACAGGCGCGAAATTCCAGAAGGTAAATTTGGCTCTGGCACCCTTATTTTAGATTTCCGACCCCAAGTGTCCTATACGAGGTCCTATATCAAAATACTCCCCTACGCACCACCTACACGCTCCCAAACGGTGGCAGGTACTATAGGAATCACCCTGTATAAAGTGCCTTTTTTTGAAAATTTCTATTCAACTTGTTCACTCCAAATCTACACATAACATTTTTTAATTTTGTTATCACTTATTGGGTTTGATAAGAAATACGCTCGGCTCCGGCGGCTTCGCCGCCTCGCCTCGCTCTGATTTGTGACGGTCCATAGCTCGGCTACGCCTCGCACTGTTCACTGTTCTACAAAGACAATTACTCAGTTTCAGTGTTGGTGTGGTAAGAAAATGATATTGATCAGACTGATTGGACATTTTTTTTTGAATTTATGAGGAATATTTTTGTTTTTTAGAAACATCACTATGCAAAGTTTTTTGAAAATTTCGATTCAACTTGTTGACTCCAGTTCCTAACATAAATGCATATAAAACACAAATGGTAATACTTATTGGTTTTGAGGAGATATCCGTTCGGCTCCGGAATTGGTGTGAAAAAAAGTGTAATGTGTTATTGGGCATTGGTAAATGTCGTTTGCCACTGTGGACGTAGAGAGACGAGTCTAAGGGAGGGCCAGAGTTATGCCGAACTCGCCTTCGGCTCGCTCGGCATTGGTATACAAGACGCGTGTGTTAAGAATCGAAAGTCTTTGGTTATTTTACTTGGTTGGGGAAACGGTTAAAAAGAATTTTTGTTTGAATTTGTATTTCGAAGAAAGTTAAAAAAATAGCTTAAATCTACAAATAACCTAATGTCCACCGCTGCTTCGTCACATTCGATTTAGCTTCATTTATAATTTTTGTTTGAATTTGTCTTTCAAAAAATCTACAAATAACCTAACGTCCCAAGCTATTTGGTGCCACACTCTTCATATTCAGTTTTTTTTAAATTTGTATTTTAAAGAAGTATATATAAAATATGTAGGTATAGGTTCAATGTTCAACAACGACAATTTCTCAGTTTCAGTTATGGCGTGGTAAGAACATGATACTAATCAGACTGATTTGATAATTTTTTTGAATTTATGAGTAATATTTTTGTTTTTTTTTTTGGAAACAACACCTATACAAAGTGATTTTTCTAATCAACCTGTTGAATACAAATCTGCACATAATTGTACATAAGATTTTTAGTTTCGATAACACTTTTTGGTTTTGAGGATTCATCCGCTCGGCTCCGGCGGCTGCGCCGCCTCGCCTCACTCTGATTCGTAACGGTCCGTAGCTCGGCTTCGCCTCGCACTGTTTTCTGTTCAACAACGATAATTTCTCAGTTTCAGTTTTGGTGTGGTAAGAAAATGCTATTAAGCAGACTGAATTGATATTTTTTTGAATTTGTGTGGAATATTGTTTATGAAAACATCACCTATACAAAGTGATTTTTTTGAAAATGTTTATTCAACTTGTTGAATCCAGATCTGCACAGATTTTAAATATTGTCAATTTTTGGTTTTGATGAGACATGATTTGTAACGGTCCATAGCTCGGCTTCGTTTCGCGCTGTTCACTGTTCCACAAAGACAATTTTTGACAATTTTTCAGTTTCAGTTTTCGTAATGTAAGAGACTGATATTGAGCAGACTGAATTGACAATTTTTTTGGACACATCACCTATATAAACTGCCTTTTTTTGAAAATTTCTATTCAACTTGTTCAATCCAAATCTACACATAAGATTTTTTAATTTTGTTATCACTTATTGGGTTTGATGAGAGATACGCTCGGCTCCGGCGGCTTTGCCGCCTCGCCTCGCACTGTTCACTGTTCTACAAAGACAATTTCTCAGTTTTGGTAATTTTCAAAAAATTTCGTCCGCAGGTATAACAATAATAATAATAATTATCGTATATCGAATCCCGATCGCCTTCCGATCGGTCACCTCCAATAGAGAACTAAATATGCTATAATTTTCCCATTGTAAGTACATACCTACGAATTACCGTTTAAAAATTATAAAAGAAACTTGGCAAACACGCGACATAATCGTTTTTTTTTTAGAAAAAAATTTCCAGAACCTTTATTTTTCAATCGATTCGGACGGGGAGCGGTGCATACGATAGCTAATAATTCGAGCTAAATATTCCCCATTGAACGTACCCGTCTGGCAAGTCTCTTAAAAAAATTATAACCGAAAAACTCACGCGTCTATGTCACCCTTAACTTAAAAAGCATTCAGATGACTTCCAATTTCAAAATATACCCAAAACGCAACCGGCCACGTATACATTAAGTCTTCCGCAGTAACTTTTCCATTGTAACATTATAACTATTCTCGTTCCTTTTAATTAAAATAATTAATACAAAAAATTGTGACATTAAAGAAAAAAAAACTGCGCGCGTTCGGATTCGAACGCCGATCGTCCAATTCAAACTGCAACCCGTTTACCTTTGCGCCACGTCGACTTTCGTTTATAATACTTTTAAACCACTATATAAGTACGTCGAAAATACGTAAATTAGCAAATTATTTAAACGCATTTTATTTACTCCACACTTATTCGAAGCACTTTTAAAGTTTATAATAGTCAATTTCGAACACTTACCGTTCATTTTAATACGTTAATTTCGGTTTAAGAGCACTTTTAAAACTTGACGGAATCCGTTTGACAGTTAACCGACACGCAAACTTTATCACTTAATTTCGAACACAAATCGATCACGCACCGTCCCGAAACCGATTTTAACACATTCCTCGTAGTTTTCTCGAATTTTTGAGACCTCTACCGAAATTCTCCGTCCTAAATTAAGCTCGCAATTAATTAAAAAGCGGTTAGCGCGCGTTCGGCAATCTTCGGCGCTTAATGTGGGTGAAAAACAAAACGAAGCGGTCACGTGACTTTTGCAGACCTTCGGGAGAAAATTTACCACGGCGCCGTCGTCCGAGTTACCTCCTCGAGGTAAACGGAAAAAGAAAGAGAAAACTTGGCCGCAGGTATCGAAGCCGATTCCGACGCCGTATCTCTTCGCCGGAACGCGCTATTCAAAATCTCCGGTTTTTCACCTCTCACCCCCCTCCGGGGGGTGGTAGGGCGACCCGCGACCCCTCGTCTCGTAGATCTCGTCGAGATCTACAATCGCGCAATTGTACGTTTTGCTCTAACTCTAACCGTTCGGCCTGTAGAAGGCGTCAAAGTTGGAAAATGCGAAAAACCACCTGTTCGAGAGAGGCCCTCCGGGTCTCGCGGTTCCCAAACGGGACCATAGAATTGAATCGCACCCCGGCACAAATACGCTCCTCCACGTCGTCCAAGACCTCAGAAAGCCCCAGTAGGGTCTTTGGCTTAATTTTCGAGTTACGAATTTTTTTCTAAAATTTTCAATTTTTTCGCTTCTTATGGCAGCTACCCCGACGGGGGCCGCGGGAATTTCCTTAACCCCACCGAAAGTCGCGCCAACTATCTAAACTCCCCGAACCGGCGTCTCGACTCCGTAACTCGAACCGTATGGAAACGGCAAATTTTTATCCGCGCCCGCGCACCTCGACGACGATGCTCCCCAGCCGCCCAGCGAATTTTCCCAGGTCCCAAATTCTCAGAATCGATGCGAAATCGCTTAAAAAGCTTACGATAAAATTTTCACAAAATCGGTAGTACAATTAATTAAATTAAAAATGAAAATCGAGTAAACGGTTGAGTTCCTTATTTAAGGATCGAAAAACCGAAGCTTCGCTTCGGTTTTTCGATCCTGTTAACAATGCCTAGAAACGTACACATACACTGGGCTCTATAATTACATATACATATATATAAAAATGAATTTTTAGCATTTGAGGTACCTACCTTTTGTTGAACCTCGATCTCGCTTAGCTTAGATGTAGATCTTATTCGCGCAACCCGTTTATCGTCCACGACGTAAGGGTGAGATTTCGACGACGACGACGCCGGCGGCGCCGGCGTCGCCGCAGTCGGCGACGTCGGCGCGCGTCGTCGGACGCCGCCAAAATGAGAATCTCGGTAACGAAAAGTCGTAGGAAGGCGTGCGAGGTATCGTCGGAAAGGTCTCGGCGGCGCGGTTAGGATGGGCCGTGTCAAGTTCGGGCGCCGGCGGCGCCGACGCCGGCGTGCGTCGTCGGGCGTCGCCGAAATGAGAATCTCGGTAACGAAAAGTCGTAGGAAGGCGTGCGAGGTATCGTCGGAAAGGTCTCGGCGGCGCGGTTACGATGGGTCGTGTTAAGTTTCGGCGCCGACGACGCCGACGCCGGCGCGCGTCGTCGGGCGTCGCCGAAATGAGAATCTCGGTAACGAAAAGTCGCAGGAAGGCGTACGAGGTATCGTCGGAAAGCTCTCGGCGGCGCGGTTAGGATGGGCCGCGTTAACTTTCCAACTAACTGCAATCTAACCTAACTGCGCGCGTCGACCTAACCTAACCGAGCATTTTGACCTAACCTAACGTGTCTATCTAACCTAACCTAACTGCGCGCGTCGACCTAACCTAACTTAACCGCGATCTAACCTAACTGAGCATTTCGATCTAACCTAACACGTCGATCTAACCTAACCTAACCGCGCACGTCGACCTAACCTAACCTAACCTAACCTAACCGCTACCTAACCTAACTACACATCGCGACTATCTAACCTAACCCAATTGCAATCTGACCTAATTGTGAGGGAAGGGGGGAGGGGGGGGGGGTGATTATTTGCGTAAAACCACCTTCGATTTCCAGATAAATAAGAAATATACGCAATTTTTTACAAATATCGACGTTCGAGTGCCCAAAAAAGTCACTCGGGGACCGCGTATTCTCGCCAAACTTTACCGCTCACCTAATCTCGTAGTGTAGAGTCGATTTTGGCAAAAAAAAAAAAAATTTAATTTTTCGTCAAAATTTTTTCGAAAATCGCCGTTTTCATATCGATTACGATTTAACGCACTTGCGATCCTATCGTGGGGACTCCGGGGCAAAATTATAGAAGGTCGCATCCAAAGTGATCGTTTAGTATCGAAAAGTCCCCGGAATTCCACCGACAAGTGCCCGTTTTGCGCCCATTTTCGTGAGCAATTTCATTTTTTTTTCCACGACCTCTCCCGGAGACGCCTTCGATTTTTTGGGGGAGGTGAAGGTGTCGTAGAATAGCCTCGTCCTTCCTTTTTCGATCGCCGCCTTAACCTCTCGAATACCTCGAATATTGACGAAATTACGAATTTTTTTGTAAAGGGGCGCAAAATTCGAAAAACAAAAAGCGCCCTCTAGCGTCGAAACCGTAAATCTTTTATTAGAATTTTTTCTCGTTTTTGCAATCTCCGCGTCAAAACGCATAAGATGACGTCGAAAAAGCGACGATTTTTGACAATTTTTTTTTTCGATTTTTTCGAAGGAAGGGGGTAGTATGGAAATTTTTTCGTTTTTTAATTTTTGGGATAACTTTCGAAGTAGGACTCGTATTTCGACGAAACCTTTTGTAACGTGTCCTTTGAGGTAAAATGCAACGTCCGACGTGTCGATCGATCGAATCGGGGACGTTTTTGAATTTTCGAGTTGCCCCCTCGGGAATATCGATTACGCGATAAAGTTTTGGAAAATTTCTATTCGAAAGGTCGTCTCCGTACGTGGGCACTCCGGAACTCGATATTTTACGTCGGTCGGGGCCGTCGACGCGTCTCCGAGTTTCGTTTGGCACATCGAGACACGAAAAAAAATCCGTCTTTCGGTCTCGGCGGCTGCGCCGCCTCGCCTCGCTTCTTTGTTCGATTCCGGAACGCACACCGATCGATACGGAAGAGACGCGGACGTAGAAAACCGCATCGTTTTGGTCCTCGGAGTTTCCGAATAACCTTTAAAATACGAAATTTACCGAAGAGAAGAGGGTGGGGTGGGGGGGGAGGGGGGGAAGTGTCGGACGTAAAGTCGGAGAATACCGATACGAGATCGACTTAAAAAACCGCATCGTTCTAACCCTCGCGGTTTTCGAACAGAGTACGTTTAAAGATTTTTGGGGGAGAGGGGGGGGATGGGAGGTTAACGGAGTGATGTCGGGGTACGTAACGGACTTCGAAGAGAATACTCCGATCTAAGACTTGCCAAAAACTTACCTCCTCCGAACGAAAATTGACACTTCGCTCGGCTTCGGCGGCTGCGCCGCCTCGCCTCGCGGCTTTTCGCGATTCGCCGTCGATTCCCGAACGCACTCCGATCGATACGGGAGATCGACGTGGACGACCGTCTCGTTTTAAGAGTCGGCGTTCCCTAATAACCTTTAAAATTTGAAATTTACCGACGATATGGAGGGGGGGAGGGGGGAAATGTCGGACGTAAGGTCGGACGATGCCGATACGAGATCGACGCAACAAACCGCGTCGTTCTAACCCTCGCGGTTCCCGAACAAACGTCGAAAAGGCGAAGTGGTACGTTTGAAGGTCCGGGGGGGGTCAACGGAGGGGCGGTCGGGGTGCGAAAGGCGCGTCGAAGAAAAGACTCGATCGACTTTCCCAAAATTCGCCCTCTCCTATGCCGCTCGACCGCCGTAAATATTTTTTATCGACGATCATTCCGAATCTCGCGATCGGGTCCGAGTGTCGTTCGAAAATTCCTCCCTCCCGAACCCACCGGGAGAATTGATCGTATGACGCGTCCTAATCCGTCCGACGTTCGGGTCCGCATTTGAGCGATCGTAAGTGTTTCTTAGGTCGTCTCGTTTCCGCGGCGCGAGGGATAAAGCGGAGCGACGTCGATAAGGGCAAACTTCGCGCCCCCCCCCCCCCCCAACGGCCCATAGTTTTTGAATGGGACCCCGTACGTCTCACGCGGGACGGTCGGGACTATCGATCGATCGCGTTTCGAGGGGGGGAAGTAGAGCTACTTTTCGAGCAATTTCGCTCTCTTTCCGCTCCCGTTTTCTCGTGCGCGTCCTCCCCCGCGGGGGGGGGTCGCGACTTTCGCGATCGAGTACCTCGAAAGCCTCGACCCTCCTACCCCCCCTATCCGCGAGCTCGATTTTTCCAGTTCGACGGGCGACCCTCGGCGAATTTTTCTTCGGAGGTGCGATTTTGGGGGGTGACAGCGGGGGGGTGAAGACGAATTTTCCCGGGGTAGCGGGGCATCGTAAAAATCGCGGCTTCGGAATTCGAGGCTCGTGTAAAAATTTCTTGAAAATCGTCAAAGCCGATTTTAAATTATTTTCGAAAACGTCGAATTTGAGTTGTTATCTTCTTTTAATTATAA
>NW_022171337.1:0-894 GCF_008802855.1 Photinus pyralis | reverse complement strand
GCACGGATTAAAATCAAGTAACGATTAGTGTCTGTGTCTGTGTCTGGTGAAGTTATGTAGGGTCCTTAAAAAAAAAATTAAAAAAAAAAAATATTATTATAAATTATAATATATAATATATAATAATATATTATAATATAAAAATTATTATTATTATTATATTATCTGAAAAGTGCAAAGTAAAAAGTTGCAAAGTATCTTTATTAAATAGGCCCCTGGTAGAGCACATTATATCATTTACTACGCTGTGAAGCGACAGATACGACGCCATAAAACTTGTTTATTGATATTTCGGGAAGACTCTTGAGCAAGTGAAATGTTTTATTTTGAAATCAAGATCTGCCACAAAATCCGCTCTAGCAACATCAAATGCAATGTTCGTAATTAAATAATTTAATATTAGAAATAATTTATTTGTTGCATAGTTATTCAGCATGCCGGCCTGTGCGGCGCAGATCAGTTGAAGCTGGACTGCAGTACTAAGGGTCCCTGGTTCGAATCTGGGTTCGGTTATGGATATTTGTAAAATGTATAGTGGGTTGGGTTGGTACAGCAGACTTGGCTGAAACCCCGCCCATACAAATACAATAAAAAAACTTAAAAAAATAAAATAAAAAGGTTCAATTGATAACAATTGGTAGAATCCAAAACATGAAAAGCGCTTTTTACCATTAGAGTTTTCAAATTGATCTCTACATGTCTTATAAACAACCATAGGAGGTGCGCAATTCAAGTGAAGTTGTCGAAATGTTTGACGTAAAATGTGAAAAGATTGACGACGATAGGTACGAAACAATTCACAACGAAGGAAACGCGATTTAAATCCTATTTTTGGTCGACTTTTCTACCAGTATTTTGGGATATTTTGAAAAATCGATATCGTCAATATTTTAA
>NW_022171336.1:0-10426 GCF_008802855.1 Photinus pyralis | reverse complement strand
CGTCGCTTACTGATCTCGAAAAAAAGTCGCACGGGAAAGTTATAGTTTGTACCAACCAACTTATTTCGATGAGAGCTTTCATTAGAATACCATGAAGGGTAGATGATGTGTTAATATTTCTTGCACCAATAAATTCTTTTTTTTTTTTCTAATTAGAAAAATCTATCATTCTATTTGTGTTGGTTCTCCAAATATAACCGAAAAACATTGAAAACAAGCAATTTGGAACACTCTGTAGGTACATACATTATGTTTTCATTGTACCTCTCAAGCTGTTAATTTAGTGGCGAATGGGAGAGGTGAGAGCGAGGGTGAGAGGGGGGTGTATGAGGGCGCAATTTTGGGGGATCGCCCGGGCACCAATGGTAGCTACTCCGCCACTGTACATAACGTACATAGACATTTTTTAAAAGACACTTTTGGACTCCAGGGCATTGAAACAGAAAGATCCGGTGGAATCTTAAATCGAAATTTGGAGTGATTTCAATAGACTCCCAATTTTTTTATTGGAAAGGTTTAAATATAGATTTGAATGTGGATATAAGTTTTTTTTCCCAAGCCTGTCCATGTGATGGGAAAACAACTTACCTATATCTTTGGGGTCATTTTTGATATCGCAAATTTTTCCACTTTTTCAAAATTTCCCAATTTTATTTAACTTTTAGAATTTTTCCTATTGTTATTTGACTTTTAATACATTTTTATATACAGTACAACCTCGATAATCCGAATACACGCTAATCCGAAATCGCGATAGTCCGAAATAATTTCGTTCCTCGTAACAACGATGACACCCCTGATGACGTTGAAAAGAATAAAGTTTATTTCTTAATGATTCTGTCCAAATTTATTATTTTCACTAGTTTCGCGATAATTCGAAAATTTGATCATCGGAAAGGTCGGTGGTCCGAATCCATTCGGATTAACGAGGTTGTACTGTATTCATATATTTTATGAATACTGAATTTTTATAATTAGTATCTTCAGAGAATTTGGGAATTTTTAACTTATTTTTTTTTTAAATTTCATGAATTGAAAAATTACGAAGTAAGTAGTACAAGAACAGATGAAAGACCCCTAGATACTAGTGCGCCTATTCATAAAAGGTACTTACAAATCCAAGTTAATTTTTGGAATTTGCACCATATATCTGGGTACAATTCTGGACCTTCGCCTTGACTTGGGGGAACGAGATCGCCTACGTAGAGGAGACTTCTTCTCTTCCTTCTCACGTTCCCTCATTCTTTCCTCACGTCGTTTTTTTCTTTCCATATCTTCCTCCTCCCGATCCCTATCTCTAGATCTCTCCCTACCACGCCCTCCCAGTGCAGCTTTACTTCGTTGATTTTTTCCGAAACTCGTGTTGTTCTCGCCGGGTGGAGGTACTGCATTGTAAATGTTACTCTTTTGATTACCCGAGTTTCGAGTAGTAACTGACGGATTCGATGTCGGAAGTACCTGAATTCGAGTAGCGTTCCATTTAAAAGGCATATTAGGATTGTACGATGCTTCAACTAAAACTCTATCGCCTACTGTAGGATTTGAACCCTTTACACAAGCCGATGTTTGGAAAAAAACGTCTTCATCGACAAACCCAAAGTTATCGTGCACCTTTGTAACAGTTCCCGTGAACACTCTCTGTTTTGCACTGGTGTTAGCTGCAGGTTGTACTGCCGTAACTGTTTGGGTTTGGAAAGCTGTAGGATTTAAAGCTCGAGGATTTGGGTATGTTACGGCACCGACTTGTTGAAACAGTTGATTTGATGTAAGTTGTGTCCCTAAGCCGGCGTTCATGCCACTCATGGCCACGGAGGGGTTAGAAATTTGTTGCAACCCTAAGCTTAGGTTTTGTTGTGGCATTCCCATAGCATTTTGAAAAACTTGGTGTTGGTGTTGCTGCTGAAATTGAACCATTCCGGAGGTGTTCATATTTCCGAGTGTACTTTGATTAAGTAACTGCTGTTGCAGAGCATTATTCTGGCTCACTAAACTATTCGAAGCGTTTGAAACTGCTGTCCGTCCCCATGCGGGATTTTTTCCACCGGCAAAAGCTCCTAAATTACTCATGTTTATGATGCTTATACAACCGGTAATTAAACTAATCAATAGAAAAATCTGACATTCCTACTACACTATTTACGTTGGTATTTTATGGTTAAATAATAATAAATAATTATCACTTTATTCAAATGGTTTAATACTAACGCAATTTAAAAAAAAAAGTTGGTATTCATACAAAACACTAAATACACAGTGAATACAACAAAAACTACAATCTCTAAATATGGAAAACGGATGCTACCGTTTGGCGGGAAAACTTGCTATTTAAATTTTGATAGATGAATATGGATAATTTTGAAGAATTATTTATAGAAATTATGGTAGTAATTACATGGCTACAATTTAAACCTTTCAAGTACAAACAACTTGACATAGTTTATCACTAAGTACTTAATTGTATCACTTAGTGATGACGTACTACCTCCCTTTCAATTACATCAAAAAGCGTAGTTGCCAGTTCGTAACATTATTGGAGCTTGGCTTACAGCAAACAATTAATCTATGTTTACTGTTTGCTAACGGGGGACCGATTTATGTTCTCTTTTCATTTCATCTTTTCATCGAAAACTGGCAAGAGTTCTAACTACACTTATTGGGATAATAAATCAACTCAAACAATTTCTTAAATTCATATTTTACCTTATATACAATTGTCTCGTATAATGAGTGTCCATATATGGCTACTTTTACCCAAGCAGAAGAATACGAGAAAAAAGCGGTTATAAATGGTGAATGACATTGTCCAAATACATATTAGATTAGAAGTTTGTATACTTAAACATCTAGAAGTGTTAAACCAAACCACACAATTTTTGAAATATTTAGAGTTGAGATCAAGCAAATGAAATTTCATTTTTCCAATAAACGAATGTTTTCGATAGTGTATGATACGTACGTAGCACCATCTTATTAGAATCTTGCGAGATCCATGTTTATTTTTGTATTAAAAAATAATAGAGGTACTATGCCGATGTCTCAATATCGCATACCCACCTTTTTTTCCGATCTATATAAAAATATGAAGTTACTCATGATTACTCAAGACCGAAACGTTGCAATGAAATTCTGTGCACCATCTTGTGGAGTTTAAAAAGTTCCTATAACGAAGTGTGATTTATGCTTTTTTGATAGTTTTCGCTCAATTGACACACTCTACGCTCATATGTTAAACTTTGAACTCGAGTTAAGAAACTCCACCTTTCTTCTCTAGTTGTACGTACAAATAACGATTTTTTAATATCCTTCTTTATTTATCTGTCTGTAATGATACATTCCTTCAAATCCATGGAGTGATTAATTATACAACATGTCATCGAAGCGTGCTCATTAGCCATTTTTAGGGAATAAGTAGGTTTTCTAGACTTTGAGTGACTTAACCCTCCCATGACCAAGATATGAAGTTTCCCGCGCGTGCCCAAGGGGGGAACCACTTCAATTTTTATGGTTTTATGATCCGAACATTGTTGCAAACAGTATTGCTTACGAAATAAAAGTGCATGTGAGTGTCAGACCTACTATATTTGTTATCTCACTTATAATTGCACAGTTTGTATTTTACTGAGTAAATTTGGGTTGTTTAGGTAATGAAAATCAGTTGCCTAGCAATTAGACACTCATCTTCCAAGATTTTGTATGATGGTTCTTCCAAAACTTATTCAGAAGTTATTACTTACGTAAACTTTTTTAGAAAATATATATACATTTTTTGAAAATTGTTACAATTTTAGGTATCTTTCAGGTAATTTCTGAGAATTTGTAGAAAATATTATATACATTTTTTTAATTCACAGAAGATTCGGCAAACATATTCTTTTGTTTGTCCAGAGCCCAGAGATTTCTCAGCTCAGAGAGCCCTAAAAAATTCTTGAGGTACTTTACAGGTTCTAAAAGATTCACGACAAATTCATCAGAAACGGTTTCTGTCAAGATTCTTAAAAATCAAAAAAAATGTAAAATAATTTCTTGCAGAATTTTAGAAATTTTGATGTGATTTCCCATAACTAAGGAAACTGCTCTACCAACTCATTCTCTCCAGAATTTCCAAGCTACATATATTCTCCTTAAACATATGTATACAATCAGTTAAGAGTCTCTAAAAATCTTACAAGAAATATTCCTAAAGGATGTATGATCCCTGAAAATGTCTATGTCTATGAAGAATACAAACATAACGTTTTTAGATAGGTCATGAATAAAGAATATCTTATTATCGTCCCTAACTGAAAGGTCAATGGAGAATCTATGCTCTTTGATTAAGCCGGTGGCCGGAACGCCGGATTTTAGCGTAGCTTAGACAAGGCAATACCCACTTAGACCACGGTGTATGCTATCTCGAGAAGATGATATTCGAAAAACTCAAAAGCCATAAAAGTACATTATTTGTATGAAAACATAGCACATATCAGAGAGCACAAAAGAAGAGATACGAAAAAGATTTCGAATGTTACAACACCGTGGCACAGGGGGCAAAAAGGAGCGCAAATGTTTATATTACCTAGTCGGAAAGTTCGATGTCTCCACAGAGTCTTTAGGATTGGTTTTCTAACAAACACAATTTTAAAACTTGCATGCGCTATTTTGATAAAATACAGATAGGACTTGATGACTAGGGACAAACTGACGGACGAACAGAAAAAGGATTGCTTTCGTTAGTGTTTAAAAGTAATAAGTACAAATACTTAAATATGTGTAAAATGGTTTTACAATCGATACCACGCTTTAGCTGTTAAAAGCTACTGCGAACTAAAAATAGGGTCAATCAGCTGGAGTAATTCGAGTTTCTAAAGGTAAGTAAACTATTCTTATTCACAATACAGATATATCGATTATACTCTCACACGCCATCATTTTTAATCAAAAGTGGAATGCAATGTTTACGTAGCGTATCTGTAATACTTTTAAGACTTTTAATTAAGAAATGATTAGCGATAACAAATCCCAAGTTACGTAATTCCTCCTGTAATAATGAAATTTGACAACAGCGATATATTGCGGTTTCCTGCAAGATGGCACTTCGTACGCTTTGTCGCCAAGCGAGTTTTCTTCCCTCTTTCCAGTGCCCACTTCCCTCTCGCATCTTTCGAGCACGATTGATATCTGCTTCTGCAGTGAGATTTTTAGCACAAAAAATGGAACACCCTCGCGTATTTTTTGATATGACCGCAGATAATCAACCTGTGGGAAGAATTGTGATCGAGGTAAGTGTATTTTTCGCTTTTTATTGTGCATGGCTGATGTCCTTCACTAGTCGTTTCATTATGCCGGCCGCCGGTTAACACATGTTAATTAAGATTCCATTATCAAATTCTCTGCGCTTTATCAAGTTTTTCTGGAAAATTTTCGCATTATTAAGTGAATATTGAAAAATGCGGAATTATAGTGAAAATTTGTGCATGTGCTTAGCGACGCGTTAATCCGCGTCCCTCGCCCCGCCAACGGAATATTTTACTTAGTCATAATTTATATATAAATGTTATAAATTTTTCTTTTTTATTTATAGCTACGGACTGATGTTACTCCAAAAACTTGTGAAAATTTCCGAGCTCTCTGCACTGGGGAGAAGGGTTTCGGATACAAAGGCTCAACTTTCCACCGTGTTATTCCGAATTTCATGTGCCAAGGCGGTGATTTTACCAATCACAACGGTACCGGAGGAAAGTCCATTTATGGTAACAAGTTTCAGGACGAAAACTTCACCTTGAAGCACACGGGCCCTGGAATCATGTCGATGGCCAATGCTGGGCCCAACACAAACGGTTCCCAATTTTTCATTACCACTGTTAAAACTACATGGCTCGATAATAAGCATGTGGTTTTTGGTGCAGTAGTAGAGGGAATGGATGTTGTAAAGAAAATCGAAGCACTTGGTTCACAATCTGGAAAGACCTCCAAGAAAATTATTGTTGCCGATTGTGGTCAGCTTTAAGTTCCACGCATATTATCTTTACGTATTATAATTAAGTTTTCCATCATTACTACTTTTCTTTTTTATTATTGATAGCCTCAACCTTTACCTGACTGTGGAAATCAATATCATTCCAAATTAGGCAGTAAATAATTTGTACTTGTATCACTTGTTAAAAGATGTTCCAATAGCATTGTGATTTCATACTCTTGTAATATGCTAAATTTGTGCCACTATGTAGAAGTAGACTAAATTGCATTTATGATGTTTTTACTGTCAAGTGGCTTTATTCAATCATAAAATAAATGAATTTCAAAAGTGCTTAATTTTCTTCTGTAATGATTTTACAAAAGTTTCATTTTCTTTGCAGGAATCACCTGAAGTGTATCTACTAAGATACAACTAATTTCTCATTTATTCTTTAATCAATGTCGCAGATTTGTACTCTTGGATCAAAAAATTCAAGTCCAAGTTTGTAGTAAACTGTGTCGATGATAATTGCTTGACAATACTTGCTTACATTTTGTCAAATCTTTGTGTTACCAAAACTGCAAGGGCGATTCAACACACTGGTTTATGCACATTTGGCATCGTGCCGTCACATACGCAGGGTTTAGAAAAGAAGCCTTGAGAGCGTGTCTTTACTGCCCCACGTTTTTTGCGTGTTTTATTTCATTCGAAATCAGGTGTTGAGACGACGCTACGCCAGGTCAGCACAAACCGCTATATATGGCGTCGCACTAACTGGATATTATGTGATCCAAATTTACTACACTGGATTCCAAATGATGCAAGAGTACTTCCTGGTTCACGGGCACGTAGCCAAGGATGTGTCTATAGGTGGGCACATGCCCACTCCAAATTACTTATGGGGGGTCTCTGTTGCCCACCCAGGGTTATGGCTTTTTTTTTTATTTGTAACTGTGTCCAGTGGCAAAAAATTACAGATGTAAAAATCTAACAATAAGTATAACGACTAACGAGCGATAAAAAATGAAGTTCAAGTTAAGTACGATTTCCCCAGGGGCGGACTGGGTACTTACGGTTGCATAGGTTACGGGTAAAGTATTACGGTAGTTGGTGGGGAGGCGGGGGGAGCTCTGCGGTGCATTGCTTCATTTTAAAGTATTCCTATCTCGAAAATCAATTACAATACAGTTTTTTTCGCCTATCATTGTGTTTCAGCACTTTCATACGACAAAAAATGATAAATTCATTGTAAAACACTTATACATAAAAACAGAATTTTTTGAATGAACAACCTAACATCAACCGCCCCCCCCCGGGCCAGTCCGCCCCTGGATTTCCCACATATTAATAAAAATTCCAAAGGTGACTAATCAAACAGTAAGGTTGGCAGAACACAATCAACCATTTTGCATAATTAGGTGCTAATTAAGTGTCCTATTCCTGAATTAATTCCTCCTTTTTTTTAAATTATGATGTGCTTTGTCGAATTCATATGAACTCAGCAAAGCACTACCTTCAAAAACCAAAAGAAACTGAATACTGGACTAACTAATAATTACGTGCCGTACCTATTCTCGAATTAAATGCACCTTTTTTAGCGCATTTTCCAACGAAGGTGGGTGCGCTCAGGGCCGCGCCAATGTTTAGTAGCGCCTGTGTGCACGATTTATAATGCGCCCCTAACTTTTTTGTTGAAGGTATTATTAAATTATACATTACCTACCTATTACTACATGCATTACGCGCCAAAGTGAAAGATTAACGTTTGCTAATTTATATACAGTATAAACACATTTCATATAACTATTTATTGAAAATTTTTGGTTAATGAAAAAATACAGTGTACGTAATAAATAATCACAGACGGTTGCGGCAGTTTGGTCACAAAATAAAGGTGCCCATCATAAATAACTCTATCATAAATAAATGTAAATAACCGATATATAGCGACTTGCCAGTGCGGGTGCAAAAATGAGTCATTAGAAAATCATAATAAACCTTTTGGGAGGGGATGTTTTCATTCTCCTACCCTGCCCCTGCAACCGCATCATAACGTTTCATCTCACTTTATACTGAAGCAGATATAGGAATTAGGAAGACAAGGATAGTTCAATCTAGACCCACAAACACCCGCGGGGCGCCGCATCGCCAAGCTTTGTCGGTCTTTACGTTTAGAGTTTTGTCACGTACGAATAATAAAAGAACGTCGTTTCCAAAAATTTTCCCGTTTTAAACGTTTTGATTATAAAGATGTCGTACTGAGGTACTAATTCTTATAACTAGGTATTGAATTCGGTACTGTTGGCGCCCTGGCGTCTTGGCGCCTGTGTGCGTCGCACACATCGCACACATAGGTGGCGCGGCCCTGGGTGTGCTATTGCAACCACTTTCTCTGTCCTTCTGTCCGATGCCTTTAACTACTACAGTTTTCAAGATATTAAGTTCGTTCTTTTTAGCGCATTTTTGCAAAATTTTTTTTGTAAAAAGTAGCTTTTAATCTCACTTTGGCTGGCTGGCTGGCTGGCAGTAAATGCGCGCCCGTAGAAAAACGCTTGTAAAAAGACAAGGAGTGTACATGTAACTATCGGGGCCGTGTAATTAAGAACGTTAGGGATGGGGCTACAAGATTTGGAGTCGACAACATCTGGACGCCATCCCCGAGCGTATTATACTAACCTGGAGATTTTTCAGTTTTTATCTATCTTCTTCTACAGTTTTTCTCCGATTGTTTTCAAATTGGTGTCGTCGGGAAGATCTTGTCAACGCGCACAACTCTTGCGTGGCGGAATTTTGTTTTTTTTCCTAGGGGCGAAATAAACCACCTTTTGCGCGGCGCGCTTCGAGGGGTAGTCGACTTTGGGCGCCCAAAAGTTTCTTACAGCGCGAATCGCGGGCTCTCTTTCTCGTGTCACTAATAGAAGGTCGAGCTATGTGAAGTACCCAAAAGTTGAATACGATTTTATGCCGGGATTTTAGCGAAATCTACCAAAATGTGAATTACGAATGAACGGGACGTCGGAACTGTGTATCGACAAAGGGAATGTGGTAATCCCCGACGTGATCTTACTGATGGTGGAGTCGAAACTTCAAATTCGAATTGTTGCGGGTGATCAGAAGTGGGTGTCGACAAAGGGAATATGGTAACCCCCGACGAGATCTTACTGATGGTGGAGTCAAAACTTCAAACGCGAATTGCGAGTGCACGGTAAGTGAGAAAATGATACCGACAAAGTGAACGTGGTAGCTTTCGGCAAGATCTTATTGATGGTGGAGTCAATATTGGCTAATAAAACACTGATCTGCCACACAAAAATGCGCTGAAGTCCCTTCGATCTCACAAGAGGACTTTGATCATTTTTTGCATTGGGCACACGAACCATCAAGGTAAATCTTGACAATAAAACTGCACATGCGCAGACCGCAACGTCAACTTCCTTGTTTATTAATATACAAAGTGTTTTTTTGGGAGCTTTAGTTTCTGGGAAAGTAAAATAGGTGGGTTTTTTTCATTTATCAGATCTAGGTCGATTGTATGATATGTTTAACGTCCGACAAGATTTAAAAATTTTGACCAATTTTCGTAATTGAGTTGGCGTTTCTGAGCTCCTTTTGGGTGAAGATCACCAAAAAGACCCATTACAGACCTTTTTGTATGAATTGTTATGCATTTTGAATAAACAGGTAGGGGTAAACAAAATGTTGAGGTTATTTCCATAATGCGGTCATATGACACAGAAATACAGAATGCAGCCTGTCAATTAATTTTCGCGCTCGGAATTCCCCATATAGAGAGATTCCAATGTACACAGGGAAAGGAGGCTCATAATCTTTCTTGTGTCGAATTCTATCGGAAGTACCTAATAGCTCTATCTTTTTTCTAGAAATTATATAAAATAATCTGGCTTATTGTGAGGGCTGGACCTGTTGGCTAGCATACAATCGGCCTAGATAGGGTAAATGAAACATGCTTCTTACACAGAAATTAGCGTTGGATATTATTTTTGTCATTTTTACCCTCGGAAACCTCGTAAACGTCACCCTAAACGTAAAAATCGCTGTAAAAACATATATTTCCTGAAATTCCCCTCAATTTTAAAAATTGGCGCCATTTTCAATCCTAAGGGACGGAACTTCCGGCTCTGCGACTCAAATGACTCCAATAGGTCTAGGGAACATGTGTTCCAAGTGGCACAATTTTAATATGAAGTACCAAATAATACCAATATTTATCACGAGCCGCTCCCACTAATAGGGGCGGTCGTACGCAACTTAACTTTTTTTTAAGTACACCAAAAGAAAGCCCTGTTAATTCTCTATGCACTGATAAAAATAGGTTGCCATAACTATAACCGTTTTGAAGTAATCAATTATCAAGGTAATATCTGCATCCGCCATTTTTTTTCTTAAAGACAAAGTAACTTAAAAACCATAAATGGCAGATATCGACATGTGGGTATCAAAAGAAAAAATTGGGGTTGCTATAATTTAAAA
>NW_022171335.1:0-2731 GCF_008802855.1 Photinus pyralis | reverse complement strand
TTGTTTTGGATTCTACGCACCAAAATTAATAAGAGAAAGTGTTTTCCCGAGAAATTTGAGTGCAGTCGATTTTTCGTAAAAAAGGAAGGTTATACACTGCCTTTTTTTGAGGCACTCAAAAAAAAATTTTCTCAGATCGACCAGGAAAAAAATGTTTCTTATAGAATGCGGCCTGTAGAATCCATAATTTCAAACAGTTCCAAGATTGGGCTACTAGTTCAAAAGTTACAGCCCTTTGAATTTTCTTTCGAAATTGGTTTTCTAGTCTATAACTTTTGATTGAGAAGTCTGATCGAAAAAGTACGAATTGTTTTGGATTCTACGCACCAAAATTAATAAGAAAAAGTGTTTTCCGGAGAAATTTTGGTGCAGTCGATTTTTGGTAAAAAAGGAAGGTTATACACTGCCTTTTTTTGAGCCCCGAAAAAAAATTGTCTCAGATCGACCCGGAAAAAAAATGTTCTTATAGAATGTCGCCTGTAGAATCCATAATTTCAAACAGTTCCTAGATTGGGCTACTAGTTCAAAAGTTACAGCCCTTTGAATTTTCTTTCGAAATTCGTTTCTAGTCTATAACTTTTGATTGACAAGTCTGATCGAAAAAGTACGAATTGTTTTGGATTCTACGCACCAAAATTAATAAGAAAAAGTGGCTTCCCGAGAAATTTTGGTGCAGTCGATTTTTGGTAAAAAAGGAAGGTTATACACTGCCTTTTTTTGAGCCCCAACAAAAAAATTGACTCAGATCGACCCGGAAAAAAATTTTCTTATAGAATGTGGCCTGTAGAATCCATAATTTCAAACAGTTCCAAGATTGGGCTACTAGTTCAAAGGTTACAGCCCTTTGAATTTTCTTTCGAAATTGGTTTCTAGTCTATAACTTTTGATTGAGAAGTCTGATCGAAAAAGTACGAATTGTTTTGGATTCTACACACCAAAATAAATAAGAAAAAGTGGCTTTCCGAGAAATTTTAGTGCAGTCGATTTTTGGTAAAAAATGAAGGTTATACACTGCCTTTTTTTGAGCCCCGAAAAAAAATTGTCTCAGATCGACCCGGAAAAAAATGTTCTTATAGAATGTGGCCTGTAGAATATAATTTCAAACAGTTCCAAGATTGGGCTACTAGTTGTTTTGGATTCTACGCACCAAAATTAATAAGAAAAAGTGGCTTCCCGAGAAATTTTGGTGCAGTCGATTTTTCGTAAAAAAGGAAGGTTATACACTGCCTATTTTTGAGCCCCGAATAAAAAATTGTCTCAGATCGACCCGGAAAAAAATTTTCTTATAGAATGTGGCCTGTAGAATCCATAATTTCAAACAGTTCCAAGATTGGGCTACTAGTTCAAAAGTTACAGCCCTTTGATTTTTCTTTCGAAATTGGTTTCTAGTCTATAACTTTTGATTGAGAAGTCTGATCGAAAAAGTACGAATTGTTTTGGATTCTACGCACCAAAATTAATAAGAAAAAGTGTTTTCCCGAGAAATTTTGGTGCAGTCGATTTTTGGTAAAAAAGGAAGGTTATACACTGCCTTTTTTTGAGCCCCGAAAAAAAATTGTCTCAGATCGACCCGGAAAAAAAATGTTCTTATAGAATGTCGCCTGTAGAATCCATAATTTCAAACAGTTCCTAGATTGGGCTACTAGTTCAAAAGTTACAGCCCTTTGAATTTTCTTTCGAAATTCGTTTCTAGTCTATAACTTTTGATTGACAAGTCTGATCGAAAAAGTACGAATTGTTTTGGATTCTACGCACCAAAATTAATAAGAAAAAGTGGCTTCCCGAGAAATTTTGGTGCAGTCGATTTTTGGTAAAAAAGGAAGGTTATACACTGCCTTTTTTTGAGCCCCAACAAAAAAATTGACTCAGATCGACCCGGAAAAAAATTTTCTTATAGAATGTGGCCTGTAGAATCCATAATTTCAAACAGTTCCAAGATTGGGCTACTAGTTCAAAGGTTACAGCCCTTTGAATTTTCTTTCGAAATTGGTTTCTAGTCTATAACTTTTGATTGAGAAGTCTGATCGAAAAAGTACGAATTGTTTTGGATTCTACACACCAAAATAAATAAGAAAAAGTGGCTTTCCGAGAAATTTTAGTGCAGTCGATTTTTGGTAAAAAATGAAGGTTATACACTGCCTTTTTTTGAGCCCCGAAAAAAAATTGTCTCAGATCGACCCGGAAAAAAATGTTCTTATAGAATGTGGCCTGTAGAATATAATTTCAAACAGTTCCAAGATTGGGCTACTAGTTGTTTTGGATTCTACGCACCAAAATTAATAAGAAAAAGTGGCTTCCCGAGAAATTTTGGTGCAGTCGATTTTTCGTAAAAAAGGAAGGTTATACACTGCCTATTTTTGAGCCCCGAAAAAAAATTGTCTCAGATCGACCCGGAAAAAAAATTTTCTTATAGAATGTGGCCTGTAGAATCCATAATTTCAAACAGTTCCAAGATTGGGCTACTAGTTCAAAAGTTACAGCCCTTTGAATTTTCTTTCGAATTGGTTTCTAGTCAACTTTTTATTGAGAAGTCTGATCGAAAAAGTACGAATTGTTTTGGATTCTACGCACCAAAATTAATAAGAAAAAGTGTTTTCCCGAGAAATTTTGGTGCAGTCGATTTTGGTAAAAAAAAAGGAAGGTAAATAACTGCCTTTTTTTGAGCCCCGAAAAAAAAATTTTCTCAGATCGATCCGGAAAAAAAAATGTTCTAATAGAATGTGGCCTGTAG